>NC_061120.1:164691121-164815863 GCF_002878395.1 Capsicum annuum | reverse complement strand
ATGTTGTTTTATATAAATGCATGAACCCCCACATACTCAGTACATTCCCAAGCACTGATTCACATATATTCCTATGTGCTACATTGTCTTATAATGTAGGTTCAGGTGCTCAGTCTCAGCCTCGTTAGTGACTTTTGAGCACCTCTGTCTACATCCCTACAGTGGTGAGTCCTCATGGTTTGATGACCTATCATCAGATATTTCAGTATTTTGAGAGACTATGTTATTACTTTCAGTTCATTTCGAGCTAGTTGAGGACCTGTCCCAATGGCTCTCTAGTTCATGGATTAGTAGAGGCTTTGTCAGACTAGTTATCAGATTATGGTTGTGTTGAGGTTTTTTGATGTTGCTTAGTTATTTGGACCGAGCATTTTCTCTGTATTTCCTTTCATATGATATAACTATGCTAGTGTTGGAATGATTTTATCTTGAAATGAGTGTTATTAGTAGAAATAGGCTCAAAGAGTTAGCCTGGGTTTATTTATATCCTTAAGCACCGTGTGACATCCCAGGAGACGATTTTGGGTCGTTACAAACTTAGAATCAGAGCCTAAGGTTTTAAGGAGTCCTAGGGAGTTTGACAAGCCACGTTGAGTAGAGTCTTGATCATCGGTGTGTAGCGCGCCACATTTATGAGTAAGAGGCTATAAGACATTTTAGGAAAAAAGTTATTTCTTTCTTTCAGATTCCATCATGCCTGCGTTCTCCCTCTCATCTAATAATTCATGCTCTTCTATTTCAAAAAATACCTCTCTAAAGAGTGAATGCCTGCAGGAACAATGATGAGCAACCCCCACCTATTGATTCTTTGAATGAGACTGTGTCTCATGCCGAGTTTCGGGCATCCTTTCAAGCATTAGCCCAAGTAGCCACTGCTAATGTTCGGGCCAATAACCAGGATGCAGTTGCTAATCAGTAGGGAGGTGATGTAGCTGCGGCCTGGATTTATGATTTCATGCGGATGAATCCATTAGAGTCTTATGGGTCTAAGGCAGATGAAGACCCACAGTTGTACCTTAAAGAGGTGAGAAAGATCACGTAGGTAATGCATGTTTCTGAGGAAGAAAGTGTTGAGTTGGCATCTTACAGGTTGAAGACATAGCTTATGACTGGGTTGTATCGTGGAGGAAGGGTAGAGGTAAGGATGTTGCTCCTATGACTTGGTAGGTATTCCAAGATGCATTCTTGGACAAGTTCTTTCTGCTTAAGACAAGGGAAGCAAAGATTGAGGAGTTTATGAAATTAAGGCAGGGCTCTATGATTGTTAAGAAGTACTGCTTGAAGTTCAACTAGTTGGGCAAGTATGCTCCTGATTTAATTTCTGACACTGAGCTAGTATGAGCAAGTTTGTGGCAGGTGTTTCTGGTTTGGTTCTAAAAGAGTGTAGGACTGCGATGCTGTATAGGGATAATCTAGCAAATTTAATGATGCATGCCCAGTAGATAGAGGAGGATTAAGTTAGGGAGAAAGATCGAGTGTGGGGTAACAAGAGGGCTAGATCTGAGCAACATGAGTTTAGCCTGCCTAGGTTTCATGGAGGAAACCGCCCTCAGTTTCAAAGGTGTTTGTCTATGCCAGCATCTTCATCAGCTAGTGCTCTCGTGCCTAGAAGTAGGCAGGACCAAGGGGCAGATCTTTTATGTCTAGGTCACAGAACAGTATTGGTAACATGCCCAGTTGTCCTCCTTGTGCTAAGTGTGGTAGGGATTATCCTGGTGAGTGTTTTGTAGATCTGAGGGGTTATTTTGGTTGTGGCAAGCAGGGCCATAGACTTAGATATTATCCTCATGATAGACAGGGGAACAAAGATGCCCGACCTCAGGCACTGGCTACTAGTGCACCAGAATAAATTTTATGCCTTACCATCCCATCAGGAGAAGGAGGCCTGTCCCGATGTTGTTATCGGTATGCTCTATGTGTTTTGCCTTGATGTCTATGTGTTGTTGGACCCTGCATCAAGTCTCTCTTATGTGACACTACTTGTATCTGTGAATTTCAAATGAGTCCTGAAATTATTGTTGAGCCTTTCGTAGTCTCCACCCGCGTAGGGGTGTCAGTTGTTGCTAAATAAGTGTATAGAGATTGTCTTATTACTGTTCTTTATAGAGTCATACTTGCTGATTTGATAGAGTTAGAAATGGTGGATTTTGACCTCATTCTTGTATGGATTGGGTTTATTCTTATTATGCATCTATAGACTATCATACACGGTGGTCAAGTTTCAGTTTCTTGATGAACTAGCATTTGAGTGGTATGGGAGTTTGGTATCTCCCAAGAGTCATTTTATCTCCTATCTCAAAGATAGAAAGCTAATATCCAAGGGTTACATCTATCACCTAGTTAGAGTCAAAGACACTAAGTCCGAGGCTCCAACTATTTAGTTAGTTGATATTGTTAATGAGTTTCCAGATGTTTTTCTTGAAGATCTCCCAGGAGTACCTCTCGATAAAGAGATAGAATTTGGGATTGACCTTTTTCCCAACACTCAGCCCATTTCTTTTCTGCCATACTGTATGGCACCTGTAGAGCTTAAGGAGTTGAAAGAGAAACTCAAAGATCTCTTAGACAAAGGTTTCATTAGGCCTAATATTTCTCCTTAGGGCGCACCTATCTTATTCGTGAAAAAGAAAAATGGTTCTTTGCGTATGTACATTGACTACTGTCAGCTTAACAAGGTCACCATCAAGAATAAGTATCCTCTCTCAAGAATTGATGGCCTGTTTTATCAGTTGCAAAGTGCAAGTTTTTCTCCTAGATAGACCTTAGATCAGGCTATCATCAACTTAAAATGAGGAAATATGATATTCTAAAGATAGCTTTCCAAACCCTCTATGGTCACTTTGAGTTTCTAGTCATGTTCAACAAATATCTTGATATATTTGTCATTGTTTTCATCGATGATATCCTGGTGTACTCCCGTAATGAGAATGACCATGCAAATCATCTTAGAATTGTCTTGGAAACCCTCAGAGATCACTAGTTGTTCTCCAAATTTAGTAAGTGTTAATTTTGGCTAAGGTCTATAGCCTTTCTGGGTCATATCATTTCAGCCGAAGGTATTAGAGTTGATCCCCAAAAGATAAAAGCTGTGAAAAATTAGCCTAGACCTATCTCCCTATCTGACATTAGGAGTTTCTTGGGTCTAGCTGGCTACTACCATCATTTTGTTGAGGGTTTTCTTCTATTGCATCTCACATGACTCGGTTGACCCAAAAAAAAGTCAAGTTCCAGTGGTCAGATTCCTGTAAGAAGAGTTTTCAGGAGTTGAAGACTTGACTTACTTCAGCCCCTATGTTGACTTTACCTGATACTACAAATAGTTTTGTGGTGTAATTTGATGTATTTAGAATTGGTTTGGGTTGTGTTTTAATAAAAAAAGGTAAGGTTATAGCCTACGCCTCTAGACAGTTAAAGCCGCATAAGAAGAATTACCCAACCCATGATCTTGAGTTAGCTGTTGTGGTCTTTGCTATGAAAATCTGGAGACACTATCTTTATGGTGTTCACGTTGATGAGTTTACTGATCATAATAGCCTGCAGTATGTGTTTACTCTGAGGGAGTTGAATCTTAGGTAGAGGAGGTGGTTAGAGTTGTTAAAAGACTATGATATGAGTGTGTTGAATCACTCGAGCAAGGCCAACATAGTGGCGGATGCCTTTAGTAGATTGTCCATGAGTTGTATTACCCATGTAGAGGAAGGTAAGAAAGAGTTAGCTTGTGATGTGCATTATATCATTAGATTGGGTGTTAGGTTGTTTGATTCAACTAAGAGAAGTACTTTGGTGCAAAGTAGTTTCGAATCCTCTTTAGTTTAAGAAGTAAGGGAGAAGCAAGAAATAGATCCTAGTTTGGTCAGACTGAAGGAGGCAGTTAAGGACCAAAAGGTAGAGGTTTTCTCCCATGGGGGAGATGGTGTGTTGAGATTGCAAGGTAGATTGTGTGTTCCATATGTTGATGATTTGAGGCAGAGGATTATGGCTGAAGCATATGGCGCGCGGTATTCTATTCATCCCGGTACTACCAAGATGTGTCGCGACTAATGAAAAATCTATTAGTGGAATGGTATAAAGAAAGATATACCCAAATTCTTAGCAAAGTGTGCAACGTGCCAACAGGTTAAGGTAGAGCACCAAATACCTGGTGGTGTGATGCAAGAGTTTGGTATACCTACTTGGAAGTGGGAGGCGTTGAATATGGATTTCATAACTGGGTTGCCTCTTTCGTGTCATCATCATGTTTCTATTTGGGTTGTTGCAGACAGGATGACTAAGGCCCCCCTTTTTTCCCGTGCATACATCTTATTCAGCTGAGGATTATGCTAGATCATATATCTAGTAGTTAGTCAGGCTGTATGGAGTTCCTTCATCCATCATTTCGGATAGGGGAACTTAATTTACTTCTCAGTTTTGGAGGGTGTTCCAGCAGGGTCTTGGTACTCAAGTCCTTTTGAGTTCCATTTTTCATCCGCAGACAGATGGTTGGGCTGAGAGGACCATTCAGACTTTAGAGGACATGTTAAGGGCGTGTGCTCTTGATTTCAAAGGTAGTTAGGATGAGCATTTGCCATTGATAGAATTTTCCTATAACAATAGTTACCATGCTAGCATCCGGATGGAACCATTTGAGGACTTCTATGGTAGAAGATGTAGATCAACCATAGGTTGGTTTGAAGTGGGAAAAGCTACCGTGATTGGGCCTAATGCAGTATTTGAAGCTATGGAGAAAGTTAAGTTGATTAGAGAAAGGTTAAAGATAGCTCGGAGTCGTCAAAAGTCATATGCCGATGTGAGAAGAAGAGATCTTGAGTTTAAAGTGGGTGATTTGGTGTACTTGAAGATTTTACCCATGAAAAGGGTGAAGAGGTTTGGTAAAAAAGGAAAGCTTAGTCTCCATTATGTTGGTCCATATAGAGTTTTGAGCCATGTTGGGAAAGTAGCCTATGAGGTTGAGTTTCCCACAGAGTTGTCCGCTATTCATCCTATTTTTCATGTCTCCATGCTTGAAAAGCATATTGGTGATTCTGCTGTAGTAGATCCCTCAGAGAGTACTGATATTCAGAATAGTCTTTCATTCGATGAGATTCCTGTTGAAATCCTAGATTTTCAGGTCTGTAGACTGAGGAACAAAGAGGTTCCTTTGATCAAAGTTTTGAGGCGGAACCAGTCAGTTGAGGGATCAACTTGGGAGCCAGAAGTAGACATGCAAGACAAGTATCCGCACCTTTTTTCCGCGAGTTTAGATCAATCCAAAGGTATTATTCTTCCTTAATTCTGCCCTTCTAATCTAAAGTTCAGCTATGTATCTATTCTTACATGAGTTCTTGCAATTTTTGAGGTATGCAAGAGTTTAGAGAGATTTTGAGCCATTTAGTAAATTTCTTCAGCTATGTGTACTCTATTTTTCCTGTGTTCTTAGTCTAACTAGCGACATTCGAGGATGAATGTTTTCAAGGGGGAGATATTGTAAGTCCCAGCAAAGTTTCCTCGTTGTTTGAGCCTTAGAGCTTGTCAAGCAAAGTATAATTCCGTCCCTAAAAGATTGAGAAGTGACTTCCCAAGTTATTGGTGTTTTATCCATATAGAATTTTCTTAAATTTGACTTTTTTTCATGTAGAGAATTGAATTAGCTTTCCAACGACACCAATTTCGTCCAAATCCGACATCGGGGTGAGAAGTTATGGCCATTTTTACTGAGAGTTGTTGGAACGGCCTAGTTGTGATGGACGATCTGAAGGACCATCGAGTCTGTGATGGACCGTCGCTCAGACTGTTGCGACCAAGGCAAAAAATCCCTTTCTTGTCCCAACTGCGACATCCAGGATGACGGACCGTCAAGGCTGCGACAGACCGTCACTGAGACCGTCACCACTAAGACAGTGTGGTCTCATCTTGGCCATCAAGCAACAGATGATCCGACGGACCATCGAAACTGCAATGGATCATTTTTCTGGTCATCGTACGATGGATGACCCGACGGACCATCGGACTTACGACGGACCGTCGCTCTGACCGTCGTAGACCCCGTTCAGTATTTTTAAGTCCTTTTTAAAAGTGGATTTAGGTCTTTTTCTTTTTAATGCTCAGATATATTCCAAACGAACTTGATAGCCTCATTATCTCCCAAAACATCCAAAGGCTAGGGTTTCTCTCTCAAGAGCAAATCTAAAATCCTTCTCCAAGAAATCCAAGAACTCACCATGGATTCTACTAATTGAGTTGAGATTTGAGTTCCCCAAGTTCAAAGGTTGCAAGAACTCTCTCTCAAGAGTAAGAATAAGAGTTTAGAGAAAGCTCGTCCATCCAATTTCATAATCTAAAGTATGTGGGGTTTTGAACAAGGGTAATCCTTTCATCCCTGTGTCCAAAGGCTTATTTAAACTATGATTTTCTGCAATCTATGAAATTTTACATGAGTTTGAATTAGGGTTTTTCACCCATTATTATTGATTGTAATTTTTTTATGTTTTCCATGAACTGAGAGTCTAATGGCATGATTTTCACATGTTTTCTTGAGAAATTGCAGCTGGGTCTATACCCTATGATTTTAATCCTTGAGAATTTAATAGTTGAAATGTTTGAGATATTAAAGTATATGAGTATGTTGAGATTTTGAGGAAAATTGCTGAAATTTCTAGATTTCTACATGAGTTATGAATCTATATGCTATCTATTATGCTTTTGATGAGTTTTTAACTTGAGAATGAATTATGGGTTATTGAGCCCTACTTAAGATTTGCAATTTTATGAACTCTTATGCTATAAGCACACTTGATTTGAGTATTTTCAGATTGTTGAGAAATGTTTTGACCTAATGGTCATTGAGTTTTGAAATCCACTCTACCACATGAGATTAAAGATTTGATTATTGGGTTCTTATTGAACCATGAGATTATTCTAAAGTGGATTTTCATGAGATGAGCGAGATAAACTAATAGAAGTAGTATTTAGCACCGAGCGGGTAAGTTACTACAGTTTTTTACCCCAAAACTATGTGCCATCGTAGGTTGGGCTTAAAGCCGAGTTTATGATTATCATTGGGCCTAAGGCCGAGTTGATATTGGGCCCGAGGTCGAGTTTGTTTAGTGATCACTAGACCTAGGTTATACTCCTTGGCATGAGTATGATGCCTCTCCCCAACATGAGGTCTCTTCCTTAGGAGGACAAAACGTTGGACTTCATATAGCTCGTATAGTTTACGTCGATTAAGAGAAACTCCCTAAACTAAATTATTTTCTATTGAGATAGAATATTTTCCCTTAAATCTAAAGCTTTGAGATAAGATATTTTCCTTTAAAACTAAAATACTTTCCCTTGATATGAGTATTTTCCCTTAAATCTTGAAATGAGATATTTTTCTAACGTGAATGAAATGCCTTCAAGTATGTTCCAAAGTTATATGATTTTGAATTCCAAGTATTTAAGTTCAAAAGATTTATGAGTTCTTGAGCATTAAAGAAGTCTTACTCTCCATGAGACATATGAATGAGTTGAAAGTATTGTTTAAAGTTTCCTTTAGCCTATGGGTAATGAGAATAAGAGAAGATTACCGATTTCAAAGTTAAACTATGATAACTCACGATATTTGTGTTACATGCTCCATTCTACATGATTTATGAGCTTTACATTTTATACTTATTCAAGCCATGTGATTCATTACTTATTGCATGCATGATTTGATTAAAGAGTATCGATATTGTTTTATATAAATGCATGCACCCCCACATACTCAGTACATTCCCAAGTGCTGATCCACATATACATCTATGTGCTACATTATCTTATAATGTAGGTTCAGGTGCTCAGTCCCAGCCGCATCAGTGACTTTTGAGTACCTCTATCTACATCCCTATAATGGTTAGTCCTCATGGTTTGAGGACCTATCATCAGACATTTCAGTATTTTGAGAGACTATGTTATTACTTTAGTTCATTTCAAGTCAGTTGGGGACTTATCCCAATGGCTCTCTAGTTCATGGATTAGTAGAGGCTTTGTTAGACTAGTTATCAGATTATGGTTGTGTTGAGGTTTTTCAGTATTGCTTTTTCATTTGGATCGAGTATTTTCTCGGTATTTCCTTTCATATGATATGACTATGCTAGTGTTTGAATTATTTCATCTTGAAATAAGTGTTATTAGTAGAAATAGGCTCAAAGTGTTAGCTTGGGGGCTACTTGTAGCCTTAAGCACCGTGTGATGTCCCGGGAGGCGATTTCGGGTCATTACACGTACATGCCATTTTTCCTTTGGTACTCCATCCAGATAAATTTTCATATGTTGAAAAGTAATTGATGGTCCACAACAAAGATGCATGCAACATGAAATTCTGTTTAGTTGGTCTATCATATGTCTCAACACCAATTTCCCTTAACTTATTCAATTCTTCTATTAATGGCTGAAGATATATATCAATTGCATCTCTTGGACCATTTGGACTAGGAATAAGCATTGACAAAATAAAATTTTCTTGTTTCATACAAAACTAAGGTGTTAAATTATAAGGAATAAGAACCACAGACCAAATGCTATGTGAGGTTTTTGAATTTCAAAATGACTGAAATCCATTACTAGCAAGTCCAAGTCTAACTTTACAAGGCTCGACATGTAATGAAGGATAATGTTCATCAAGTGAATTCCATGCCATTAAATCGTTCGGGTGCCTCTTATTCCATCATCAGATCTTTTATCCTTATCCCATGTCATTAGAATAGATGTTTTTGTAAACATAAACGACATCTGAAGTCTAGTCTTTAAGAGAAAATAGCGTAAACTTTTTGTTGCTATCTTTTTACCTTTTTTGTTCCTTGTTTACCCACTATGGGTAGCTATTTTCCACCTAGACGCACCATACACTTTGCAAGAATCAAGTACGCTAGTATTAGTGCAAGCATCCATATTATTGTACGAAAGTCCGAGTTCTCAAATTATTTTCTTTTTCTCATATTATGAGTTTGGAAAATTGGAGCCATCAGGCAACAACTCGTCTTTCAACATTTTCAGTAACATTTTAAATGATCCATTACTCCAACAACCCATACTTTTGATGTGAAGCAATTTAAACACAGAGGAAAGCTTTGACACTTTTGAATTTTGGTATAGTGGCTGCTCGAAATCCTTCAATAGTTTGTAAAAAAAATTTGCATCAAGATTTGGCTCCTCCTCAAGTAAATCATCATAATCAGTGTGTGTAGGCCCACCATCAAGACTAGGAAAAAATATCTCAATAATTCTTCCACTTCATCTTCACTTTAACATTCTTGCAATTTCATCGTCATATTCATCTTCAGATTCAGATAATGGTTCACCCAAGCGCTCCCCGTGGTGAAACCAGAAAGTATAATTTTAAAATATTCCATGTACTTTTAAATGTGTCTCAACTATTTTATGAGTTCCCAAAGTAATATTGCAACATTTGGTACACGGACATTGTATTTCATGTTGTTCTCCTATCTTTTGAAAAACATAATTCAAAACCTTTTTCACCCCATTTTTGTATATTTCAATGGAAAGTCATTAATAATTTGAATCCATTTCTCACTAGGTGCCATAACCTTGTAAAATACACATAATATTAGATTGAGAAAAATATTAGATTGAGAAAAATACATACAATAAGTTTAAGAGGTCAATTTTCAGACGTACAATGAAAGACTAAGATGTGAACAACTATAGAACAACTTTAACCTAGAATCTTATATGAGCTTCAGAACATACTGATCATGAGTTTAACGAATCTCCATAACAATTTTCAGTTTTACCATTTATCTCATCAAATAGATTGACATCTACAAATATGAACCTTGGGATCTTCCCAGTAAGTATCTATCTACTTACTTAACTCTATTTAGCTACTCAATATATCATATCATTACATATGCTTAATCTATTTTGAAGGCTTTATATATCTTGTATGAAATATACTAGCCAAACATGTACATCAATCATCATACCTAGCTAGAACATTTTTTTATGTTTTCATGTAGAAGTTCAGGATTAATTGTAGTATATAGTAACCGTAAAGATTTTAATATGAAAACTAACACATATAGCTGTCTTTAAAGTACAAATAAGGGGGAAAACAAAAGAAGAAGGTAGAATTAGGATTGTGGAATCTAATCCCAGAATTGTAAGTTCTTACATTTTGAATTATCAAATAAGGAATCTTAGTAGGTTTGATAAATAATGCATACATATGAAGAAATTTTCTCAACACAAACACATTAATTTGACCAAAGCTATTGAAATCTACTCCGCTCATACCTAAAACTCTAAATCCATCCCCCCTCTACACATAATAATATCATTCTGTTTTGATGTGTTGTCAATATTTTTGAAGAGTCAAGCAACATGGGAGAAAAGGAATGGTAATTCTATTGCAATAGAGGTAGAAAATATAGGAAGAGTATTAAATCTAACAAAGTGACTGGTTCTGGAAGGATATTGGCATCGGTAGACCTATTTATAGTTCTACTGCTTGTCATAAATGTATTGGCCTCAAGAAGTCATTATTTTATACTACTGAGGCAGCGCCGAAAAAGGCACAAAAACTGATTGGATGTTCCATGAGTTACGACTTCTTGCCAAAAATGACAACTCTACTAAATATATTAAAGCTAAAAACATTGCTCAAGAAGCTGTAAATATACTAATCGGTTGAGTGTTACATGTTTAGCTCGAGCAAAAGAAAAAAACACGTGTGTGTTAAGCTTTTGCTTGCTCTAATATCGTATTGTATTGTACTGTATAATCACTAGAAATAATTTTAGTTATATTATGTCACACACAAATCTTAATTTAGATTTAAAGCTACTATTCTGATGAAATTTTTAGGTTTTGTAGGAAGTTTGGACTCTGTACAGAATCTTTAAGAAAAATGGTTCATATAAGAAGTGTGTGCTTGCAGAATGGATAATAGCAGCAGAAAAGCGAAACCTAGTAGTCGACAAAAGTTCACAAACATACAGTGCAAATTCTTAATCACATAATTATGTCATAAGGTTTGCTTCTCCAGCTTCTATCGTTATGCACAATAATAAAAATACTATTACTCATGAAACCAAACCTTTTATTAGATGCCATATTTGTGATCAAAACATATCAAATAACAACTATTGTAACCAAGAAACAAAACATCTATAATTTTCATATTTGTTACAATGGAAAATAGGAAATAGAACATTTGTGAACAACTACATATGGTTAACCTATTTTAAAGGCTTTATATATCTTATATGAAATATACTAGCAACACATGTACATTAATCATCATATCTAGATGGAACATCTTTTTATGATTTCATGTAGAGGTTCTGGATTAGTTGTAGTATATAGTAACCCTAAGGGTCAAAACATCTGACATATTGATAAAGTATATTACTGAAATAATAATCTGCAAAACTGAATACTGTCTAAAAATTTAGTCTGAAAATCCTCTAACTAAACTGTCTAAAAGTGGAGTTGATGGGACAGTCCCCACACTAACTCCAACTACTGAAATACTAAAAACAAAACATATCCTCGATAGATGAGGATTCACTACTAAATCTAAAACTGCTGGCTAAATCTGAATCTGTCTATGTGTGGTCGGGAACCTGAGCGTCCGAACCTATGATATGAGACATCATAGTGCAATAAAAGAGTAAATGTTAGTACATGGAATGTACTGGTATGGTAGATGAGGTAAGGCTGAATGCAAGGTTTCATATGCATGAACAATAACTGACTGAATGATATAGAGTAACTGAACATGAGAGTACAGGGATAACTGATACTACTGTAATACTAAGTATGCAATACTGTGCATATAAATAAATACTGTGACTGAGCTTGTCTGAAGCTAAGTCTTAAGTCTTGATACTGAATAACTTATGTCTAAAGTTACTAACAACTGAGTTACTGATACTGATTGATTGTACAGTCCTGATTCTGTAGAACTAAACTGAGTATTCTTCTGAAGACTAAAACTAAAATTGTGGAAGGTAATCATCTAACCGATATGCCCCAAATAAGATAACTAAGTTGGGGTCAAACCTGTGACCCTGTTTGGAAGGGTGGCAGTACAGTTCACGGGTAAAGAAACTGAAGAGTTACCATCTATTGGCAGGTGCCCTAAACGACAAATGGTGGTACCCTCTACTGGTAGGTAAAGCACCTCATCAACCCTCAAATGGAAGGTTGATGTCTCAATATATGCTGGCTACGTAATTCTGGAATGCAAGGATTGCTTCTAAGGACCACACTCTTTATTGGCAGGTGAGCCCCCATCCTTGGGTTCATTCGGTGCTGAATCCTACTCCCAACTGAAAGGCACTGAACTGGGTATACTGAACTGGACTGTACTGGAACTTAGTTTACTGAGTTTTCTTAAGTTATGTAATTGACTGAGTTCTACTGAGTTCTGTGGCTGGCTGAATTCTACTAATCGTGACATGATTGATACTATTATATAACTGACACTGGCTCTAGGTAAACAACTAAATTATCGGGTATTAAATACCCCCAGGACTTGATAGCATAAAAGAAAGGCATAACATAGTCTTGAATAACATAACAGTGTTCACTTGATCATAATTCATCCATAGAGTTATTCATCAAACACTTGTAAAGCATTTACTTGTACATGAATGGGGAATACATGCTATCATGTTATAATGGCACTATTTTATTTACATAGGCATTTTATCAAACACATGGGGAGCATGCTTAGGTTATACAATAACCAACACATAAAATTATCATGGCTACATCAATCAACTTGCAAATTGAAAGGTTTATCATGGAGATCATGTGATTCAACACATATAATGATTAATTTCATGAAAGCTTGTAATTTAATCATGGACTGAGACCCAACAATAACATGAGCCTGGATTCAATTTAATTTCAAGCATGTAATTCATAAATCAACAATTTTGAAGTTTTAAAAACAAATTTATGGACTCTATGGGTAAAAGAAACCCATAGATTAACATCTAACATACCTGAATTGATAATTTCTTGGAGTTCTTGGAGAAATTCTTGAGATTTACTTTGATTTCTTGTAGCTAGGGTTTTGCCCCTTTTGATAGAGAATTACTTAATCTTTGAATAAAGTGAATAAATAATGAGACAATGGGTTATTTAGGGGTTTAATTTTTTGATTAGACTGATTAGGACCGTGGAAAAATACCCATTTACCCTTGGGAATGACTTAAAAGTCATCACTGGAAAAACCTGACCTGAACCCCTGGCACAATGTGGTGCTATCGCACTGTCACTGGAAATTGACAATTGGGAAAATGCACGGTGGCGTGATGCAGTGGTATCGCATTGCCACACTGGGTGCAACTTGGACATTCACTGCAATGCGGTGGGATCGCATTGAAACACTGGAAAAGGACAATTATAAAATTGAGCCTTGGATCGATGCGCGATGATTGTGGAGGATCACTGGATTTAACTATTACCATTTGTTCATGCTCTGTGATGCGCTGAAGTGCTAGTTGGCACACTGCTTTACAAAAATGGCTCTAACTCTTCGCCCGGGTATAGAATTTGGGAAAATTTTATATCGTTGAAAATCTAACTGAATTTCCTACAAATTGGAAGGCTCTAAACTAAAAAATACTGAGTATTTTAAAAACTTTTATATTCTATAACTCATGGACTGAGAGTTAATTTAAGTTAGGGAAATATGGGGTATAACAATATCTTCTCCTTGGGAACATTTATCCTCGAATGAGAATGACTAAGCTAAGGAACAATGATAGACTAAGCCTACACACTGAACATGCATACTTAAACATGACTACATGCCAAAACTACTGACAAGCTGAGTTCTCATACTGAACATGCGTATCCGATGCATGGAATACATGACTGAAGTTACTGATAAGCTGAATTTTCATATTGAACATACATATCTGATGCATGAGTGCATGAATGAACTAATTCATGAATGCATGACTGATGAAATGGTAACTGATACCAAGATTATTAGTGTAACTGAACATAGAACTGAGTAAATCAAGGGAAGACTATTACCTTGAGCTGAATCTGAGTTTACGGAGAAGAGGTGAGGATACTTGGTATGCATATCCTCTTCTTCTTTCCAAGTACCTCTCTTAATGGACTAATTTTTCCAAAGAACTTTGTCCCTCAGTCTGTGAATCTATCGATCGAAGATCTGGACTGGAACCTCTTTGAAAGAGAGATCATTCTGAATGTCTATGCCCTCTAAGAGAACTATGATAGCTGGTCACTAATGAATTTACTTAGTAAGGAGGCATGAAATACTGGGTGTACTGAAGCTAGATCTGAAGGCAACTCGAGCTCATAATCTACCTTTCCAAAAAGATTGAGAATTCTGTAAGGACCGACATATCAAGGACTGAGATTTCCCTTCTGACTGAACCTCTGTACTCCCTTCATGGGAGTGATTTTCAAGAATACAAAATCACTGATCTCAAACTCGATATCCTTTTTCCTCATATCTGCATACGATTTTTGTCATCTCTGGGCAGCCCTAAGCCTTTCTCTAATTAGTTAAACCTTCTCTAAGACATAAAACACTAAGTCTGGCCCTACTAATGCGACCTCATCTACCTCAAACCAACCAATTGTATATCTATATCTCCTACCATAGAAAGCCTCAAATAGAACCATCTGAATACTGGAGTGATAGCTGTTATTGTATGTGAATTCGATCAAAGGCAAGTGGTCATCCCAACTACCCTTAAAATTGACAATGCAGGATCTTAACATATCTTCTAGAGTCTAAATGGTCATTTCTACTTGACCATCTGTCTGATGGTGGAAGGTTGTACTGAGGTAAACTCGGGTACCAAGACCCTTTTGGAATGCATTCTAAAAATAAGTGGTAAATTGCGTACCTCTATCTAAGATGATGGACACTAGAACTCTGTGTGACTTGACCAACTATCTGATATAGAGTTTAGCGTAGTCCTTGGCTGAATAAAAAGTATGAATAGGCAAGAAATGAGCTGATTTGGTCATCCTATCTATGATAACCCAAATAGAATCATGCTGATGACGAGTACGAGGTAAACCGTCACAAAGTCCATGTTCACTTCTTCCCATTTCTATATGGGAATACTGAACTCCTGCATGGACCCACTAGGTTTCTGGAGCTCAATATTAACCTGCTGACATGTAGAGCACTTGGCTACAAACTCCACAGTATCCCTTTTCATCCCACACTACCAATAGATCTCTTGTAAATCGCGATACATCTTAGTGGCCCCTAGATGAATAAATTATCGCGCACCATGCACTTCTGCAAGAATTCATTGCCCTAAGTCATCTACACGTGGCACACATAAACGATCCTAAAAATGCAACACACTATCTCCCCCTGGGAGAAAACCTCTACTTTTTGATCTCTAACTGACTCTTTAAACTCAACAAGATTGGGATCTCTATCCTGCTTTTCCTTCACTTCAAAAACTAGAGATGATTCTAAACTATTCGTCACCCATACACTACCCTCTGCTAAATCGAATAAGAAAACACTTAGTCAGGCAAGCTGATGAACTTCTTGAACTAACTTTTTCTTATTATTCTCAACATAAGAAACAATACCCATAGAAGATCTACTAACAATGTCAACCACTACATTGGCCTTGCCTAGGTGATACAGAACACTCATATCATAATATTTTAACAACTCTAACCACCTTCTCTGATGCAAGTTCAAATATTTTTGAGATAACACATACTGCAAGATTTTGTGATCTATGAACACATCTACATGCACCCCATACAAATAGTGCCTCCATATCTTTAAGTCAAATACTACAGCTGCTAACTCAAGATCATGAGTCGAGTAATTCTTATTATGGGGCTTAAGCTGTCTGTAGGCATAGGCTTTGACCTTACCTTTCTGCATGAAGACACAACCCAAACCTACTCTGGATATGTCACAATACACAACAAACACATATGAACTATTTGGTAGAGTCAAAACTTGGGCTGAGGTAAGTTGAGTCTTCAACTCCTGAAAAATCTTCTCGTAAGAATCTAACCACAAAAACTGGACTTTCTTCTAATTCAATCTAGAAATGGGGGATGCAATAGATGAAAACCCTTCAACAAACCCTCTGATAATAGCCAGCTAAACCTAAGAAACTCTAGATATCAAATGGAGAGATGGGTTTAGGCCAGTTTCTCACTGCCTTAGTCATTTGAGGATCAACTCTAATGCCATCACCGAAAAAAATATGAAAAAGAAATGCTACTGAACCTAGCCAAAATTTAAACTTACTGAATTTGACGAACAACTGATGAGTTCTGAGAGTCTGAAGTACAATTTTGAGGTAATCTATGTGATCATTCTCGCTACGAAAATAGACAAGAATATCATTGATAAAGACTACAATGAACATGTCCAAGTACTGCTTGAACACACGATTCATTAAGTCCATGAAAGTTTCTGAGGTATTAGTAAGACCAAAGGACATGACTGGAAATTTAAAGTGACCATACCGGGTTCTGAAAGCTATTTTTAGAATGTCACATTCTCTGACTCTGAGCTGATGATAGCTTGATTTGAGTTCTATCTTTGAAAAGTTACTAGTACCCTAAAGTTGGTCGAACAAGTCATCGATTCTAGAAAGTGGATATTTATTCTTGACTGTGACTTTGTTCAACTAACGGTAGTCTATACACATTCTAAGAGAACCATCATTATTCTGCATGAATGAGACTGGTGTACCCTACGGGGAAATGCTGGGTCTAATGAATCCCTTATCTAGGAGATCCTTCAACTGTTATTTTAACTCTATTTTAACTCTCTGAGTTTTGCTGGTGCCATTCTATATGGTAGAATAGATATGGGCTGAGTATTTGGAAGAAGGTCTATTCTGAAGTCTATTTCCCTAATTGCAGAAACTCTAGGAAGATCTTTAGAAAGCACATCTGAGAATTCATTTACTACTAGAACTGAATCAAGACTGGGAGTCTCTAAACTAGAGTCGTTGACTTATACAAAATGATAGACACATCCCTTGGATATCATTTTTCTCTCTCTAAGGTATGAAATCAACTGACCCTTAAGTGTTGTAGTACTACTTCTCCATACAAGGACTGGTTCATTTGGAAACTAAAAATGAACTATTCTATTTGTACAATCAACAGAGGTATAACATGAATGGAGACAATCTATGTCGAGAATGACATCAAAATCTACCATCTCTAGCTTTACAAGGTCTGCTATAGTAACTTTCTGAGATATCATTAGCAAACAGTTCTTGTATACCCATTGGGCTATGATAGATTTACCTACTGGGTAGAAATTGAGAAAGGCTCTGCTAGGATTTCTAGACTAACTCCAATTTAATACCTATATAAGGAGTTACGAAAGATAAAGAATCTCCTAGATCTAGTAAGACATAAACATGTAAATGGAAGATCTATAATGTACCAGTGACCACATCAGGAGAATTTTCCTGATTTTGTCTGGACGGAAGTACATAAATCCTATTTGGTCATTGCCCACTAGTGGCACTAGAAGTAGCACCCTGCAGATTCGGGTGACCTGACTGACCTGAAGGATGATTATACCAACCTTGATAACCTGACTGAGGATAATCTCTGACTCTGTGGCTAGGCTTTCCACACCCAAAACAAATATCATTACCAGCTCTGCAGACACCTTGATGGTTTCTACCACATGTCTGATAAAGAGGATTTGTTTGAGCACTGCTGACACTACCTTAAGATTTAAGCCTCATGCCCTATCTTTTCTACCATTTTTGAACTTAGGTACTAGAGCACTGGCTAAGGATAAATATGGAATTGAAGATTTTGGGCAAAATTGGGAACAATTACCGCCCTCTAACATAGGTTGATTAAAATTAAAGCTACCTATTCTAGGTCTCTTGTTC
Source organism: Capsicum annuum (assembly GCF_002878395.1). Classification (NCBI taxonomy): domain Eukaryota; kingdom Viridiplantae; phylum Streptophyta; class Magnoliopsida; order Solanales; family Solanaceae; genus Capsicum; species Capsicum annuum. The sequence continues at coordinate 164,797,984 of NC_061120.1, read as the reverse complement.
TGCCTCTCTCTTTCTCTCTCTTATTGGCCTCTTCTATCTACCGAGCATGGACCATGAGCCTGTATATGTTTGTCTTCTTAATCAACATCGCAGTTCTACACTCTTTAACCACACTATCTGATACCCCAGACATGAACTTGCATATTCTGGACCTACTGTCTACTACTACATGGAGAGCATACCTAGATAACTGAGTAAACTTAAGGGAATACTCTTTCACACTCATACTGCCCTGCCTTAGATTGATGAACTCTAATACCTTGGATTTTCTCAGCTCTAAGGGAAAGAATCTATCTAGGAAAGCAGTGGCAAACTGTTCCCACTCTACGGTCTCTTCATCTATGCCCCTGTCTATCTTCCACTGCTTAAACCTTGTATGAGCTATATCTTGTAGCTGATAGGCAGCTAACTCAGTACTCTCACTGGAAGTCACTCCCATAATATTTGTGACTTTCTGAACCTGATCGAGGAACTCCTGTAGATCTTCTTATAACTTAGATCCTGAGAATAGGAAAGGATTCATTTGGGTGAAGTCCTGAATCCTGGCTGCAGTAGTATTGGCCACTGGGTTGGTCTGAACAGCAGCTTGCCATTTATTTTGAGCTTTTATAGAATTAGCTAGAGTAGTGAATGCAGCTCTGAATTTTGTATGAGAGATATGCTCATCCAGGGGATTTTTCTGAACAGGCTGAGGTGCTAGGTAATTTTTGATTCTCCTTTCATTAGTGTTTTTAGGAGGCATATTCTGTAAACTAAAGGAAGAAATGGATTAGACTAAAAGTTTAACTTAAGCTCATGCTCACTCGCACGAAATGAATACTGAAAGAAGGGAAACTTTTCCTAAAACATCTCATAGCCTCTTGTCCATAAGTGTAGCATGCTACACACCCATGCACAAGAATTAACTTGATGCAGCTTTCAGACTCCCTAGGTCTGTTGAAACGTAGGCTCTAATAACAAGTTTGTAATGCCCCGAGTCTGTACCCCAGATGCTACACGATGCTTACGACACCAAAGGACCATAAGCCAACCCATGATTGATATCTGCTATAAGCACTGAATAATAATACTATAATAAATGCAGAAAATAGGCTAAAATACCATAAGGTTCAAAACATCTAAAATACAGATAAAGTATATTACTGTAATAATAATCTTTAAAACTAAATATTATCGGAAAAGTAAGTCTGAAAAGCCTCTAACTAAACTGTCTGAAAGTGGAGATGATGGGATAATCCCCCAACTAAATCCAATTACTAAAAACTGAATAAAAACATATCTTCAATAGATGAGGACTCAATACTAAGTTTGACACTACTGGCTGAATCTGAATCTGTCTATGCGCAGTCGGGAACCTAAGCATCCAAACCTATGATATGAGACATCATAGTGCAAAGAAAAAGTATGCATCAGTATGGGGAATGTATTGGTATGCTAAATAAGGAACGACTGAATACAAGGGTTCATATGCATGAACAATAACTAACTGAATGATATAGAGTAACTGAACATGAGAGTACAAGAATAACTGATACTGCTGTAAATAATGAGTATGCACTACTGTGCATATAAATAAATACTATGACTAAGCTTGTCGAAGCTAAGTCCCGAGTCCTGATACTAGGTAACTGATATCTGAAGTTACTGATAACTGAGTTATTGATACTGATTGACTGTATCTAATAGTCCTGATTCTGTAGAACTAAACTGGGTTCTATACTGAAGACTGAAATTAAAAATGTGGGAGGTAATCATCTAACCGGCATACCCCAAATAAGATAACTAAGTTGGGTCCAACCTATGACCCCAGTTGGAAGGGTGTCAGTACCATGCCATAAGTAAAGACACTGAAGAGTCACCCTCTACTAGTAGGTTCCCTAAATGAGAAATGATGGTACTCTTTACTAGTAGGTAAAGCAGCTCACCAACCCTCAACTGGAAGGTTGATGTCTCAACCTACGCTGGCTACGTAGTTTTGGAATGCAAGGATTACTTCTAAGGACCACACCCTCTACTGGCATGTGAGCCCCTATCCTTAGGTTCACTCGGTGCTCAATCCTACTCCTAATTGAAAGACACTAAAATGGGTATACTAAACTAGAAGGCATAGCATAATCTTGAATAACATAACAGTGTTCACTTGATCATAATTCATCCATAGAGTCATTTTATCAAATACTTGTAAAGCATTAACGTGTACATGAATGGGGAATACATGCTATCTTATTATAATGGCAATATTCATTCACATAGGCATTTTATCAAACACATGGGGAGCATGCTTAGGTTATACCATAACCAACACATATAATTATCATGGCTACATCAATAACCATGCAAATTCACGGGTTTATCATGAAGACATGTAATTCAACACATATAATGATTAATTTCATGAACCCAACAATAACATGAACATGAGTTCAATTCAATTTTAAGCATGTAATTCATAAATCAACAATCTTGTAGTTTTAAAAATGGATTCGTGGACTCTATGGGTGAAAGGAACCCATAGATGAACACTTAACATACCTGAATTGATAATTTCTTGGAGTTCTTGGAGAAATGTTTTTTAGTATTCTTCTTTTCTTTTTTTAAATATGTTTTTTGTTGTTGGTATTTTAAATATTTTTTCTACACCTAAATCTAATTCTTTTCCTTTTATTTCATCAAATATGTGACTATCAAATATTATTTTTTGATCTGTTCCTTCTTTACTTAAATATTCTTTCTTTGTTATTATTTTTATATCTTCTTCAGTCATTTAATTCATCTAATTCACTATCTATTTCATTATCTGTTTCATTCTCTGAAATTTCATAAATACTATCTTCACTTTCTAATTCGTAATCTATATAATCTATCTGCATATATTCTGTATTTTCTATTTTTATTTCTAATATTTGTTTATTTTTTGGCTTTTTAGGTAATTTACAATCTCTAGCTAAATGTCCTAATTTTCCGCAATTATAACAAGTACATTCTTTTATAGATTTCTTTTTCCTATATGGTCTTTTATGTTTATAATTTTTTACATAATATCTTTTTCTTGGTTTCTTATATTTATATTTTGATTTTTTGTATTTCTTATATTTCTTATGTCTTTTTCTTTTCTTATAATATCTTTCTTCACATCTAAATTAAGGTGCTATTTTATCTTTGCAACATGCTAAATTTCTTATTAATGTTTTTTCCATTTTTATTTCTTCTCTATATTTTTCACATAAATTTCTATACCATTGTTGTAAAAATTTTATTCTTGCTCCTAAAGTATCTACTATTTTTGCTTCATCCCAACTTTTTATTATTTTTGAACTAAATGGTTCAGGTAATTTATTAAAATATAATTTTCTTATTTCTTTACTTTCTTCTGTATTATATGTTCCTTTATAATAATATTCTTTAAATGCGTAAGTATACTTATCTATGTAACACATATTATATATTGCTAATTTTAACATTAAATTCCTATTTGTATCTTTCTCTTCATTTTGTTCTTCTTCTATTGTTGTCATGCTGCTAAATTCGTCTTTTATAGCTATTTTATATTTTTTTAATAATTCTATAGGTGTTAATTTAGTTGTAGTTGTTGATGATGTTTCTTCTGTAGGTTTGTTAGTTCTTAATACCTTTTTACTATTTTCAGTTAGATTTGAAAACCATAATTTCACTGTTCCTATTAGTGTTCTTTCTATATATTCTGGTGCATCTGTTATATTTATATTATTATCTAATAATTGTTTGGTCATATATCCTATCCATAATTGTATTGTTTTTTTTGTATCTATTACACAATCTAAGTCTAAAAAGTTATAATTTTTATTAACTATTTGTTTTGGTGTCCATTTGTCATATTCATCTTTTAGATTATATCTTTTAAATTTATTCTTATAATATGTAGGTTTTCTTATTTCTGATGCTCTAGTTATTATATTTTCTTCTTCTTTTTTATCAAGAGTATTTATTTCTGTGTTTCTATTTTCTAATTTTTCTTCATTAATTAATTCTTGTTTTTCATTGATTTCTAAATTTTTTGTATTTGTTAAAATTTCTGTATACGTTTCACTATCTTCTGAATCATAATTATCTATTTCTTTAACATCTATTGTATTTATTTCTAATTCCCTGGTTTCTATTTCTTTATTGCTTATTTCTAATTTTTCTTTAAATTGATTTATCTAATTTAATAATTTTGTTCTTTATCTTTTTCTTCTTTTTCTTTCTGTCTTTTTTCATATAAATCTTTTAGCATTTGTAGTTCTTTTTCTAATTCAGCAATCCTACTATTTTTAGTTTGTTCTATTTTTCGTATTTCTTCTGTAGTTTGTTGTTTTATTTTTTCTATTTCCTTTTTTCTCTCTATTTCTTCATTTTCTTTTTCTATTCTTACCATAGCTGCCAATTTATCTTCTAATTTTAATTCTTCTTTTTCTAACATTAAATATAAATGTTCACCTATTTTCTTATGTCTTCTTCCTAGATTAGAAAATACTATTTTTTATTTTTAATCCTTCATAATTTTCATATATTTTTTCATCTATTATAAATTCTTCTTTGTTCATTTTTTATTTAATTGTTAATAGATCTTGTTGGTATGTATATTCTAGACTATCTATTGTCGATTCTAAATTTGATATCTCTTCTTTTTGTGCATTTATTGAGTTTTTACTAACTCCAACAATTATGTTATATTGCAGTCTTTCTATTCTTATTTTTAATTCTTTACGTTTTTTAGATATTATTTGCTTTAATTCTTTATATTTTGGTAATTTTTGTACTTTATTCATCTAAATAATATTTTGGGGAATATCTAAATTTAGTTTTATCAAATAAGTCAGTCATAATTAATAAATTAATCAAATAAATTCCCCAAATATATACTACTTCCGTAACATTAAACAGCATAGGCTCTGATACCAATTGTAGGAGGGTGCGGATAACTTGTGTGGTAAAATAGATCCATTACTGGAATTAATGGTTCTTTTTAGAAAAAAAAAAGTTTCACTGACAATCAACTGGGATTAAGTGTAGTATAATGAGAAAACAATGATTAACGATATAACGACATTTAAATTTTTCCTACACAGATTGGTGCTCTATAGTACCATAAAACAGAGAACAATGGCATTTTTGGACCAAACATACCTCATTAAAGAAATAACTATTGCTATAGACCAAACAAACATAGTATTTTTGGAGCTGCGATGGAAAACAGAGAGATGAGATTTTATGGATGAGAAATCATACCTTAGTTGCTATATTTGGAAGCTATGATAATGGAAATAAAGAGATTTAGGAAAAAAATAATTTGAAGCTGATAATGTTGATCGATAATGAGAAAACCAATGGAAATTTTGATGATAATGTTGGAGACGTACAATTAGGGTGTGATATTTGGAGAATACAGAGAGTTGTTTTATTTTTGGTGAGTTAAGTTTAATTTTATTCATTAGCATTATTTTTACTAAAATTTTTAGTAGAATAATTTGGCGGTACTTTTCTCTGAATTACTAATAGAGACCAATTTATAATATTTTTTAGGACCAAATTTTATACCTTCATAATAAAATGAACAATTCGGGACCAAAATTTAATCTCGTCCTAATAAGTATACTTTTAGAGACAAAATTATTGACTCATCCCTGAATGTTGGTCTTAAATAGACCTTTTTGTTGTAGTGGTCTGGGTACGAGTTAGACTTGGAAACCCATATTTTGTACAGTGTGTGACACAGTTTGATAGTGCTTCAGTATTTTGGCCAAAATATTTTACCCCGATGTCGGATTAAGGCGAAATTGGTATCGTTGGAAATATAAATTCAATTAACTATCTTTTGGTGGGTATTGACTAAAAAATTCTTAGTAAAACAAAATTTATGATCATTTGAAGATGACTATAGTTATGTACATCCCAAGAATTTAATCTCTTAGGCAGGTTTTGACTTGTTCATGAGCTACGAGCTATTTGAGGACTTAATATATGTCCAATTAACTTATAAAGCTGTCAAAACATGAGGCTTGATTCTTGGATTGTCTATTGGTCAGGGTATGAGTCATATCTTACAACTCTATACGACTTGTAGCCACTACTTGTAATTTGGATAGAACTTAGGGAACCTATACTGCTGACAATATGACTTATCTTCATACAACTAATAACTTACTTGATGACTTCTAGGGTCAACTCATAACTTGAACAAAATTAAAATCATCTCACACTGACATGGGTACAACTTGCTACACACGACTCATAAGAGTCTTTATGATTTAAGGGATGAGTCGTAAGTTGTGCAGATCTACAAAAAAAGGGGGTATTACAACCGTACTCAGAGAAGAATTTAGCCACATACTCACTGATTTGGTTATGATTCAAGTCCAACGACTCTTCAAGACGCCCTATGACTCGTAGGGTAAATCATAGTCAGGACAGTAAGGATAAAATTTTAGAATCTTTCACGGACAAAAAAACCCAGGATGTTACATACTCCCCCCATAGGATCATTCGTCCTCGAATGATAGGACAAGGACTTTATTAGTAAAATTTGACTTCAATTTAACCACACTCACCTTTAACAAAGATTTTAAAGAATACGCATACCTTTAGCATAATTACCCAAAGAAGGGAACAAGAATGGATACTTGGACTTCATGTCCTCCTAGGCTTCCTACATAGCTTCCTCGACTTTTAGGTTTCTCCAAAGAACATTTACTAATGCCACATCCTTTGTATGCAACCGATGAACTTAACAATCCAAAATATCAACTAGGACTTCCTCATAGGATAGGGAATCCGAATTACCGACCTCTTCCAAAGGAACAACTATCTAAGGATCACTAATGCACTTTTTCAACATTGAAACATGAAACACCATGAATAAAGCTCAAAATAGAAGGAAACTGCAATTCATATGTAACATCACCAACCCTTTTCAAAACCAAGTATCGACCAACATAATGAGGTCTGAGTTTTCCCTTCCTACCAAACCACATCACTCTCTTCATGGGAGACACATTCAAGAACACCCAATCACCAACATGGAACTCCAACTCCCTTCGCCTCACATCCGCATAGGACTATTGGAAACTTTGGGTAGGCTTAAGTCTATCTCGAATCACCTTCACCTTGTCCATGGCCTGGTGAACCAAATCAAGGCCAAATGACTTATTTTCACTAACCTAAAACCACCTAATAGGATACTTACACCTCCTACCATATAAGGCCTCAAACGGGGCCATACCAATGTTGAGTAATAACTATTGCTGTAGGCAAATTCTATGAGAGGAAAGTGGTAACCCAACTACCACCATAATCAAATACATAAGCCCAAAGTATATCTTCCAAGGCCCGAATTGTCCTTTTTGCTTGGCCATCTGTCTGAGGGTGGAAAGTGGTACTAAAGCTCACCTTAGTCCCTAAATCTCTATAAAATTACCAAAAGTAAGATAAGAACTGAGTACCCCAATCATATATGATGGAACTGGAGTACCATACAACTTTAAAATCTCTTCAATGAATAACTTGGCATAATTTTTAAAAGAGAAATTAGTTGTCATTGGCAAGAAGTGAGTCGACTAAGTCATCATATCCACAATGAACCAAATTAAATCAAATTACTGGCAAAATTGTGAAAGATCGATAGCAAAATCCATATTAATTATCTCCTATTTCCACATTGGAAGCCCAATATCTTAGGTTATCCCACTGTACCTCAAGTGCACCACCTTCACTTGCTAACACACCATGCACTTAGCAACAAAATTAGCCACATCCCTCTTCATGTTATTCCACTAATAAATCTCCTTAAGATCATGATACATTTTTGTCGAACCAGGATAAATAGTATAACACAACACATGAGCTTCGACCAAAATTCTTCCTCATATTCCATCAACATAAGGAACACACTAACTCCTTTGGTACCTCAAGATACCATCACCACCAATCTCAAAAACCATCACCTTCTGCCTACCAACATCATTATTAATTTGCATCAAGATAGGATCCAATATGTACTTTTCCTTTACCTCTGTACCAAGAGATGACTTCGCCACCTCCCGAACAACCACATCACCATCCTCGAAATCTAAGAGATAGACTCCAAGATTAGCTAAACGGTTAATATTATTCACCGAATTCTACTTCTTCTCATCCACATGAGATAAGCTTCCCATGGACACTTGCTAAGAGAATCAATAACCACGTTAGCTTTACCTGGATGATAGTGAAGACTCATTTATAGTCCTTGAGAACCTCAAGCCACCTCCTTTGTCTGAGATTTAGCTCCTTTTGAGTGATCACGTATTGCAGGTTCTTATGATCAGAATAAATATCAATATGGATCTCATACAAATAATGCCGCTAGATCTTAAATACAAACACCATAGCTAATAATTCTAAATTATGGGTTGGATAATTCTTCTCATGAACTTTCAACTATCTAAAAGCATATGCAATCACCTTTCTATGTTTCATCAACACACAACCCTGTCCCACCCGAGATGCATCACAATAGACAACAAAACCATCAGTGCCCTCAGGTAGAGCCAAGACTGGAAACAAAGTCAACTTATCCTTCATTTTTTTGAAACTACTCTCACAAGCATCAGACCAAAAGAATTTTACCTTTTTTTGAGTCAACTTTGTCAATGGGGTAAATAGAAGAAAGGCAACTTTGTCAATGGGGTAAATAGAAGAGAAACTCTCCACAAATCTCCTATAATAGATGGCTAAACCCAAGAAGCTCTAAATATTGGGTGGAGTTATAGGTCTAGTCCATTTCTTAACCATTGCAAACTTTTGTGGATCCATCATGATCGATTCACTGGAAACAACATGTTCTAGATAAGTCACATCATTTAACCATAACTCACACTAAGAAAATTTTGCATACAACCATTAATATTTTGAAGTTTGCAACACAAGACAGAGGTGATTAGTATGATCTGCCTCGCTTTTTGAGTACACCAAAATATCATTGATAAATACGATCATGAACAAATCCAAAAACTGACGAAAAACCTAATTCATAAGACCCATGAATATTGTTGGGGCATTAGTTAAACTAAAGAACATCACCAAAAACTCAAAATGACCATACAGGGTTTGGAAAATAGTCTTAGGGATATCCACCTCCCTAATCTTCAACTGATGCTAACCCAACCAAAGATCAACCTTAGAAAAGAACTTAGCACCCTGAAGCTGATTGAACAGATCGTCAATCCTTGGAAGGGGATACTTATTCTTCACAGTCACCTTATTCAATTATCAATAATAATTACACATCCGAAGAAACCTATCCTACTTACGCACAAAAAGAATAGAAGCAACCCATGCAGACACACTAGGAAGGATAAAATCCTTATCTAGAGGATCTTTCAACTACTCTGTGAGTTATTGTAACTCAGCCAAAGCTATTTTCTAAGGAGGTATATAAATAGAAGAAGTGTTCAGAAGAAGTCAATCCCAAAATCAATTTTTCTATCGGGAGGAACACTAAGAAGATTGTCAGGGAACTCCTCGAGAAATTCACAGACTGCAAGGACACTCTTCAAAGAATGAACTTCAGATCTAGAATCCTTAACATGCACTAAGTGATAAAGGAACCCTTTGGAAACCAATTTCTAGGTGCTAAGATACAAAAAGAACCTCCCCTTAGGTACTAGAGAACTACTATTCCATTCGCTCACTAGCTCAATTGGGAAAAGTAAAAATCAAGAGATGCATAGAACAAATACAACCAATCTATCCCCAAAATCATATCAAAGTCAAATATGTCCAACTCTATCAGATCTACCAAGGTCTCTGTACCATAGACCGATATCACACAACCCCTATAGACCCTTCTATCCACAATAGAGTCACTCATCAGGGTGGACACAAAGAAGGGATTCAAAATACATTTGGGTCAAAACCAAAAAGAATATCCACATAAGGGGTCACATAAGAGAGGGTAGACCCGGGATCAATTAGAAAATATAAATAATGAGAGAAGAGTTTAAGCATACCGCTAATGACATTGGGGGATGTTTTAAAGTTCTAGCGAATGGAAAGAGCATAGAAATGATTTTTTCCAGTGCCAAAGCTAAAAGTAGAGGTAGAACCTGTTGGTGCAGGAACTGATGTGGTAGCAAAAGGAATTTTATTTTCCCAAGAAACAACCTTAGAAGGAAAATCCCTGTGTATATGACCAATCTAACCATATTTAAGGCACTTGTTCCTCCTCTAATCATAAATGCCATGGTGCACCTGACCATAAAATCTACAAGAAGGATATGATGAAGCTGACTGAGCCCCACTAACTTAAGATTAGGCTCCTAGTGCTCTAAACCCGCTATTATATTGAGAACGACAATTACCCGATAAATTTGGATAAATAGCACTAGCCGTAGAGTAGGAACTAAAATTTCCCCACTTCTTCTTAGACACTTTCTAATATCTTTACCGTTCTGCTACTGACCTTCACCCTGATCTGAATATAAAAACCTCTTACTCAGTCTTTTACTCATCTTCTCTTGTTTTTTATTTTCCTCTTCCACTTGTTGCATATACACCATCATTCTAGATATGTCCATATCATTGTTCAATAAGGCTGCCTTGCTCTCGGAGATCAACTCATGAGACAACCTAGAGGAAAATTTCCTCATACTAACCCTCATGTTAGACACTAATTTAGGAGTATAACACGATGGCTAATGAAACTTTAAGGCATATTTTTTACTATTATCCTTCCTTGCTTCAAATTCACAAATTCCTTAGCGTTTACTTCCCTCAATCCTTGAGAAAAGAAGCGATCAAGAAAAGCACTATAGAAGTCATCCCAAAAGGTAGGCTTAACATCATTACCCCTAAGTTGCTCCCATTCTTCATACCATTGGTATACTATATCTTTCAACTGACAAGCTATAAAATCTACAACCTCCACATCAATAGCATACATCACACACAAGATCTTTTTTATCTAATTAATAAAATTTTAGAGATCTTTCTCAAATTTCGAACTTGTGATAGTAGGAGGAATCAACCTCATAAATTGGTCAACTTTAGTAGCCTTAAAGGATGGAGCAATAAAATAAACGCACTTAATCTGGGGGGCCACCAACTAGGTAAGCAACTAAATCGACTAGTAAAACTCAACATTAGATATGCCAACTTGAGGTGTATGAGGAGGGATGGGGGAATCGGTGAAGCTACATTAGGGAAATCAAAAAAAGTGACCCTAGAATGGGTCTGAACTTCTTGAGTAGGATGAGCTCCGTCCATATTTTCCTCAGAAGGGACAAAAGAGTTTCCATGAGCATCAGATCTATTGGGTGGCATGATCTGAAAAGAGAACATATAGGAATTAGTGGAGATTCAAGACCTTAGACTTTATAGCTCAAAATAGAATAACAACAAAGGGAAACATTGCTAAATGCCTCGTTGCCTTTCCTCTATAAGTGTGGTGCGCTACACACCCATAAAAAAACTCTACTTGACACAACTTTATGGACACCCAATGAAACCAAACCTAGGCTCTAATACCATCTTTGTCATGACTAGAGACATGGCCTGTCCATGACGAGTATCTCAAGTCTATCGCAGACTGGAGACCACCCCCTTTACATCTAAACAAATAATAAAATATTCCTAATATTGGATGAATTTTAAACATATAACAATATAGATCAAGATAAGATTAAAGAATAAGAGATAATTCTATGACCGATGACTAAAAATCAGCCAAAACAATCGACCAACATCACCCAAGTCCATAGTAATCCATCAAAGCCTTCTAATGAAATGAAAAACCAGTCTTAGTCGGGACATGTCCCCGACTTTGATAGATGACAGTGATAATTATAATGTTAATGATAATGAAACTCTCAACTCTAATATATGATAAGGACTGATGAAATATTAAAGTCTTCTAAAGTATGGAAGCTCACCACTTTACCACAACGAACCAATAAACTGAGCCAATCCACCTTACCTATGCTGAAAAAGTAGAGGTATCTCTGGTACCTACATCATATGGGGATACAACATCTGGAGATGGTTAGCGGTTGGAGCGCTAGCATGTAATGTAGGGATAAGGGATAATATAATGTCAAGAATAACGATTCAAAACCAGTCCAAAATCTAATATACAACATTATATGGAATTTCATGTATTCATAATATCACATGTCGAGGTAGGGGAAAAGTCTTAACATGAACTTTGAAACTTTAGCCTGGATTATGTAGATAAACCGTCATAACATAAGTAGGCACCCACGAGCTATATGGGCCAGATCTTCCCCAACTGGTAGTGCCTAGTGCGTGTGGCTGCACGAACTAGAGGATATACATATGCACTATGGGGGACTCAAACCTCCCGGCACATCAAAGTGACATAAGCACCTAATTATGTAATACAATATTGGGGACTCAAACTTCCCGATAATATGAAAATAATAAGAGGACTCGAACCACCCAGTCATATAGACCCCCACAACGGCAACTGTGGTTTCTAATATTGGTACCTCAGGACCTCCACTTTCATGACTTAGCAATACAACCCTTATTAAAACCCAATTAAGACAATTATCACATATTCTCATTCCTTGAACCAAGATATACATTTAGTCATACATTATTAGTATCATCATACCAACTACACTTGTAAGGTAATATCAACATGCCAAAACAACTATCATAACTAGGGGATATTCACAACCTCCTTGGTTCAATTCAAAACCATTATGCTTCATTGACTTTTTTACTTTAGGCAATCATTCCTGAATAGTTCAATATACATACTTCTCACATTCAAAACCAATTTCATAATGTAGGGCTGAGGTCATAACCAATTCAAAAGTCATAAGTTTTGGGAAATCATATTTCCTTATTTTATCTACCATACCATGCATCAAATTAATTTTTAAAACCACTACTTTAATGTAACCAATGCAGGGACAAACATGAAACATCCCTTAAACAATAGTTATTCAAGACCCTCAACCCATGTTTCAAAACCAATATCAATACCACATAAGAAACAATTTAAAACATATATTTTTAATAAATTAGCAATTAGGGTAGAGTAATATACCTGAATTATCAAAGTTTATGGATAGAATTCTACCTTTGAGTCCTTAGGTGATCTATCTCTTAGAAACCCTAAGTATGGCTACTTGAGAGACTTGAGAGAGTTTTGGAAGTGTATTAGTGTGTTATGAATGAGAAATAATTCCCCTTAAGTTCTTTATGAACATGGGGTTTTAATTGGGTGAGAAGGAAATTGTCCAAAGTGCCCTCAATTTTAAAACTGAAATTTAGCTGTCAGTAACTACAAGTCACTATACGACTCGTAAAGACATGACGAGTCATAGACAAATAGTTTCCAGGGAACCCACATAATGTTAACCCTAAGACTCAACTGATACGACTCGTAATGGGACCCTATGACTCATAGGATCCAGTCGTAGCCGTCAGTGACTATGGATCCCTATACTACTCATAGAGACACATGATGAGTCATAGACAAGACAATTTCTAGGGAACCCACACACTGTTGATCCTACAAATCAACTGATATGACTCATAATGGGACCCTACGACTCATAGTATCCAATTGTAGTCAACATATAACCCATTTGGGGTAAACCCTTGACATCCTACAATTTTCACCCAATGACTTGTAACGATTCCTTACGACTCATAGTGAGTCATTCGTACTCAGATCATAACTTAGCCACATACTCACTGGTTTGGTTATGATTCAATTCCAACTACTCATCAAGACTCCTTACGACTCATAGGGTAAATCATATTCAGAACAGTGAGGATAAAATTTAAAAATTTTCAAGGATCAAATCCTAAAATGTTATGGGAATATTAATTTTAGGATAGGTAAATGTTTTGTTTGGGTCTCGATGCACCCGAGCTCATTTTGATCTATTGATCTAAAGTTGGAAAATTAGAAACATGGGTATGGGACACGTATTTTGTTGAAATAATCTAGGATGAAAAATCCAAATTTGCTAATACATCTAGAGCGTCCATTTTAGGGTGTTAACATTTTTTGTTTGATTTTATGGCTTTTAAATATCATTTTTTACTCAGTTTGGAAATTACAATTTTGGGTTTTGAGGGTCATCTTTATGAAAACGATATTTTTTTGAAATTTTGATATCATCATTGAGTTCGAAGCATCAAATTTAATGTGGTTGCATAATTTATTTACATCTATTAGACTCTGAACGAATCTTGAATACCCCATTGGAGTTTGGGTTGGACATGAAAAAAAAACTAGGGTTTTTTCAAATTGTTGGTCCACTATAAATACTCCTTTTTTGTCCATTTTGCCATTCTTTCACCTTGCCTCTTGAGAGTTAAACCCTAAAATAGTGTGAGATCTTAAAATTAACGCTTGTGGGAGCTTGGGAAGCTAAATTAACATCTAATTCTTGATTCTATTGAGGATTTTAGGTGAGATTTCATCCTTTCTTACTCTAATTCTTGATTAATTTCTCAAAATCCCAAAAATCATTGGGCTTGATTTTAAATCCCAATTTCACTCCTTTTCACTTGAATAATATTTTAATCTTATAATTACTAATTTTTCATATATTTAACCTTAAAAAAAACTTCGATTTTTGATTGTAACATGGATTTTAAAGATTTTATCCGATAAAGCTCAAATATATTTTTCTTCAATTTGAAGTTAATTTTTTATTCGATTTGACTTGAGTTTTCAGATGTAGATTTCTAAAAATATGAGGAACACATTTTTGAAGTACAATTATGATTCTGCATTTTTTGATTGAAAACTCATTTTGGGGATCCGTTTTGACCCCGAACCAAAAGTAATCAATATGGGTATCATCGGCTCTATTTTGATGTGTAGATTTAATATTTCATGGTTTTAGTTGATTTTGGGATCATTTTAGAAAGTAAAGTCATGGGTTCAAAGTGTAGCGGACTGGTTTTAGTATTTGAGGTAGGTTATGACTTAACTTTTTTAGATCGGACTGGATAGTAAATGATGGTACAAATGCATGTTAAGGGTGGGCACTAATCATGAAAAATGTCTATCTATGTATTGTTCTTGTATGGGGTCAATATGTGGCATAATTATTAAAATTGAGATATTATATGATATGTGTGACTGTATGTGGACCTATTTGTAATACCCCATACGATTCTTAGCTTAGTTCAGCTTCTAGTTGCCTGCATAAGGGGATTAAGGCCTAAAAATTTCAGTAAGTATTGGGGACTTTGTCATTTTTAAGGATTCTAAACTTGAAGGATTTTTAACTTGGTTTTTCAGACCCCGAGATTTTGGTTTTTGAGTAAACTAATCTTCAGGGGTGTAAGGAGCATATCTCAGAGAAGTTTTGAATTTTTTAGACGGGGTTTGGGCCATGTTTGGATTACGAAACTAGTGGGTTATCGCAATAAGCCCATGTCATGGTGTTATTCCCATTGTCATGCATACTGTATTGCGGTGAGGGATATGCACCACCGCATTAAGACTGCAATGCGATAAGTTTGTTATGTCTAATTTCAAATTTAAATAACTAAGGAGCAATTGGGTCTTTCCCCCCTCAACTCAATCGTTCATAACATGACAAGGGGAACTAGTTAGGGCATAATTTTTCCCTTATTCTCCAATCTTCCTCCCAAGAAAACCCTCTCCCTCCCTCGAGAACAATAATTCAATTCCTTTTTCCTAAAAAAATAAAGAATTCAAGTTCCCCAAGTTTACGAACCTTTAAGAAAGCATAAAGTTTGGTGTTTCTCATTCAAGTTAAAATCTTAATGTATGTGGGGTGTTCATCCATGGGTCCCTTTCACCCATGGAGTCCAAAACCCTCTTTTTGATTAAAGATTGAATTTTTCTATCATTATTATGTTTTATATTGCTTAAGATGGGTTTAATTTATATTTCCATGGTAATTTAAATATAATTCAGTCCATGTATGATCTCATACAATATCTGAATTCCTCATACTATGAATTTCAATTACCCATGTCTTAGCCAAGTGACTTTCATGTTGTTGAATTCTCATGTTTAAAATACTCCTTTGTACAAGTCCTTTCTACATATTTGATGAAATACCTATGTGTTTGAGTTAAACCATTATTCAATATCACAGTTTAAGTTTAAATGTCATGTTTTTAATAATCACTGAGTACTGGTGGCTTATGAATACTCGATACCTACGTGTCTTACATGATTTTTAGATTTTCAAGTAAGATTTAGTTAAACCATGAATATCCTTACTTATTTAGTCATTACGATTAAGATGAGCACTATAAAAAATAACATTCAGTTAAACTTAATACAGTTCAGTAGTAATGTCAGTTTAGTTGGGAGTAGGATTCAGTACCGAGCAAACCTAGGAATGGGGGCTCACACGCCAGTTCAAACTGGGTCCTTAATAGCTTTCCCTAAGTTCCAGAACTCTGTATCCAACATAGAATTATGAGATGTCACCCAATAATTTAGGACTAACACTCTCTTAGGGGTCATCCGCCAATTAGGACTGACTCCCTAGTCCAATGGGATATCAGTTTTGTGGAATCCATACCGTTAGCCAGTGTTAGTACCCATGGCATGGTACTGATATCCTTCAAATAGGGGTTACTGGTTGGACCCTAATTAGCTCAAATTAGGGCATGTCGGTTCCATGATGCCTCCCATAGTCTCAGTACATTATTCAGTATATATATTCAGTTTAGGTTTCCTTAACCAAATCATATAGACTCACAATTATTTAGTTATATAGATTTTAGTCTTTATGCTGACAGATTATTTCATAAATATGTATATGCTTGGTCTTCCATTCTTATATGTTACAACTTTCATACATTCATGCTCAGTTATTTCAAGTTGTTCAGTTTGTCCTTTTGTCATATACACAGTACCCCATATATTTCAGCCAAACCTCATCTAATATATCAGTACATTCATAGTACTAACCACATACTCTTCTTTATGCTATGATGTCTTATATCATAGGTTTGGATTCTCAGTTTCCTGAACGTGCTTAGACAGTTTAGCATGCCCAGCAGTAGTAGTAGTGAGTCCTCATCCATCGAGGGCAGGATTGATTATGTTAGTTATTTTAGTAGTTCCATATGTTAAGTCATTCGGAGTTTGTTGGGGGCTTGTCCCATCAACTCCTCAGTCAATAGTTAGTCTTTTTAGAAAATTAGACAATTAGACAGTTAGTTAGAAATTTTTTTGGCTAATTAGTCTTTTTAGTATTATCTATTATTTTAAATTGACTGTTAGATTTTTAGTATTTAATCAGATATTTTAGACTTATGGTTGAACCACATTTTTAGTAATTGGACTAGTATTACATTCAGCAGTTTGTCTTCTGCACACGTGTGCTATTGTTACTTTGTTCAGTGCTCATAGCAGGTATCAACTCATGGGTTAGCTTGTGGTCACTTGTGACCATAAGAATCATTGTCACGACTAGGGGGTAGCCTCAGATCATGAATAAACTTGGTATCAGAGCCTAAGGTTTTATAATGTCCTAGGGTGTTTGAAAGTTGTGTTGAGTAGACTCTTGTGCAAAGGTATGAAGTGCACCACACTTATGGACAAGAGGCTATGAGATATTTTAGGAAAAAGTTTCCCTTTTTTCATTATTCATGTCCTCTGAATAAGCATGAGATCTATTTAAACTCTCTTTCTGACTCATTCTTTATTCCATTTACAGACTATGCCTACTGGAAGAAAGAATGAAAGAAAGGATGGGGACCATCCTACACCTCCGCCTGTTCAGGAAGATCCCCTGAATAAGCATGTTTGTCACCCTGAGTTCAAAGCTGCTTTCACTATTTGAGCCCATTCAATAGATGCTTAGATCAAATAGTGAGATATTAACCCAGCTAATCCAGTGGAAAATATAGTTACACCTAGGATTTGGGATTTCACCTGAATGAAACCCCTTTATTTTTGGGATCCAAGTCTAAAGAGGATCCATAAGAGTTTCTTGATATGGTTTAGAAGGTGACAGATATTATGGGCATCACTTCGAGTGAGAGTTAAAAGTTAGTTGCATATCAGTTGTAGGATGTAGTTCACACCTGGTTTAAGCAATCGAAGAAGGACCGTGGTGTTGATATAGGGCCTGTTGAGTGGGAAGAATTTGCCACAGTTTTCCTAGACAGGTTCTTCCCTTTAAAGTTGAGAGAAGATAAGATTTGGAGTTCATTAATTTAAAGCAGGGCAATATGAATGTGAAGGAGTATTCGCACAAGTTTACTCAGTTGGCGAGGTATACTCTTAATGTGGTTGCAAACAATAGGTCTAGAATGAGTAAGTTCATGTCTGGTGTAGCTGATAGTATGGTTAATGAGTGTAGGAGTGCCATGTTGACTAAGTAGATAGACTTATCTATACTTATGGTTCACGCTTAGTAGATTGAGGAAGAAAAAATTAAGGAGAAAGAGAGAGAGAATAAGAAGTCCAGAACATGTAGTTTTAACTTTTCTCAGCAAAGGTCGGAAGGTGGTAATCGTTCTCAATTATTTCAAAACTTTTCAGCCCCATCTCCCTTTTCAGCCAGTGCTCCAGTGCCTAATTTTAGTCAAGATAGTCGAGATAAGGTGCCAGGCTCTAAGTTCTAGGGTAGCGCCAATAGTGGTCACATTAATCCACTTTTCCAGAGAAATGGTAGGAATCATCAGGGTGAGTGTAGAGCTGGTAGTGATGTGTGCTTTGGATATGGAAAGCCAGGCCACAGGATCCGATAATGTAGATTAGTTTCTCAGATAGGAAAGAATTTGCGCCATCAGGGTCAGTCTAATCTTTCATCAGCTCTAGTAGGTCGCCTGATTCAATAGGGTGCCACCTCCAATACAACCTGTGGGTAGCATCAGAACAAGTTGTATGCTCTTTGAACTCGACATTATCAGGAAAGTTCTCCTGGTGTAGTTACGGGTATGTTATAGGTATTTCACCTCCATGTTTTTGTTTTATTAGACCCCAAAGCTTCACTCTTCTTTGTAACTCCCTATATAGCTGTCAACTTTGGTGTCAGTACCAAATCTTTAGTAGAGCCTTTCTCAGTGTCTACCTCAAGGAGTAAATCTATGATAGCCAGACGGGTATACAAAAATTGCCTAATTAGACTATCTTAGAATGTTCCCTCACTTGATCTTGTAGAGTTAGAGATGACTAATTTTAATGTCATTCTCAGCATGGATTGGCTCCAATCATGCTATGCCTTAATTGATTGCAGAAATAGAGTCATTCAATTTTAATTTCCCAATGAACAAGTCATTGAATGGAAGTGGAGTACCTCTATGCTTAGGGGTTAGATTTTTCTAACCTAAAGGAAAGAAAAATGATATCTAAAGGGAACATGTACCATATTGTCCGAGTCAAAGACTCTAGTTCTAAAACTCCAAGTCTTGAGTCAATTTTAGTAGTAAGGGAATTTCCCGATGTGTTCCCTGAAGACCTCCTTGGAGTTCCTTCCAAAAGGTAAATTGACTTCAGAATAGACCTCTTTTAAGATACCTATCATATATTTATTCCACTCTACAGAATAGTTTCCACTGATATTATAGAATTGAAAGAATAGCTGAAGGATTTCTTAGATAAGGGACTCATCATGCCTAGTGTTTCCCCATATGATGCTCCAGTTTATTTGTGCGTAAGAAAGACAGTTCTCTAGAATGTTCATCAATTACCGCCAGTTTAACATAGTCACAATAAAAATTAAGTATCCACTCCCTAGGATTAATGATTTGTTTGACCAACTTTAGGGTGCCAGTTATTTCTCTAAGATAGACCTCAGATCCGGCTATCATCAGCTTAGAGTAAAATATTGTGACATTCTGAAGACATCTTTCAGAACTCGGTATGGTCACTTTGAATTCCCAGTTATGTCTTTTGGACTAACGAATGCCCTTGAGGCTTTCACATACTTTATGAAAAGAGTATTCAAGTAGAACTTGGACATATTCATCATAGTCTTCATGATATTCTTGTTTATTCGTATAGTGAAAAATATTATGCAGACCATCTGAGAATTATATTATAGACCCTTAGAGCTCATCAGTTATTCGACAAGTCATGTAAGTGTGAGTTTTGGCCAAGATCAATAGATTTTATTTGTGATATTGTCTCCGGTGATGGCATTAGAGTTGACCCTCAAAGGACCAAAGTAGTAAGAAACTTGCCTAAACTTATCTCTCCATCAGATATTAGGAGTTTCTTGGGTTTGGCTGGCTATTACAGATGGTTTGTTAAAGGATTTTCTTCTATTGCATCCCCATGTCTCGATTGACTCGTAAGAAAGTTAAATTCCTGTAGTTAGATTTTTACGAGTAGAGTTTTCAGGAGTTGAAGGCTCTACTCACTTCTGCCACAGTAATGACTTTTCAAGACAGTTCAGATGGGTTTTTAGTTTACTGTGATGCTTCTAGAGTTGGTCTTAGTTGTGTATTAATGTAGAGAGGTAATGTCATAGCCTATGCCTCTAGACAGCTTAAGCCCCATGAATAGAATTATCCTACCCATGATTTTGAATTGGCAGCCATTATTTTTTCCTGGAAAATTTAGAGACATTACCTTTATGGAGTGCATGTTAATGTATTCCTAGATCATAAAAGTTTGCAGTATGTGTTCTCGTAGAAAAATTTGAACTTTTGACAGAAGGGGTGGCTTGAGCTTTTAAAAAACTATGATATGAGTGTGTTGTATCATCTGGGCAAGGCCAATGTAGTGCCATATTCCCTTAGTAACTATGGGTAGTGTTGCTCATGTTTAGAAGGATAAGAAGAAGTTAATCTGTGAGGTTCATCAGTTTTCTAGATTGGGTGTCCGATTGGTTTATTCAACTGAAGGTACCATATGGGTTTAGACTGGTTTAGAATCTTCTTTGGTTGCCAAAGTGAAAGAAATATAAGATAGGGATCCCAGTTTGGTTAGGTTAAACAAAACTGTTAGAGATTAGAAAGTAAAGATTTTCTCCCAAGGGTGAGATGGTGTGCTTCATTGTCATGGCATATTATGTGTTCTATGTGTTGATGGTTTAAGGCAGTGGATTTTGGTAGAAGTGTATGGTGCACGATATTCCATTCATGCAAGAGCCACTAAGATGTACCATGACTTGCTGGAAATTTATTGGTGGAATGTATGAAGAAGGACATTGCAGAATTTGTAGCTACATGTTCAAACTATAAACAAGTTAAAGTTGAGCACCAAAGGCCTAGTGGTACATTGTAGGAGTTTAGTATCCCCAATTAGAAGTGAGAAGTAGTGAAAATGGATTTTGTGATGGGTTTGCCTCATACGCATTGTCAGCATGACTCAATTTGGGTTATTATAGATAGAATGATCAAATTAGTTGATTTCTTGCCAGTTTATACTTTGTATTCAATTGCTATTAGGTGAGGCTTTATATTATAGAGTTGGTTAAGTTGTATGGAGTTTCTTTGTCTAGCATTTCAGATAGAGGTACTCAATTTACTTCTCACTTTTGAAAGGCTTTTTAGAAGGGTTTTGGTACCCTAGTTCATCTCATTACATCTTTTCATCCTCAGATAGATGTTTAGGAAAATATGACCATTTAGACCTTAGAAGACATGTTAAGGGCATGTGTTATTGACATTAAAGGTAGTTGGGATGACCATTTACCCTTGATTGAGTTCAGCTGCAATAATAGTTATCACTTCAGTATTCAGATGGCTCTATTTAAGGCTCTTTATAGAAGGAGATGTAGGTGTCCTATTGGTTGGTTGAGGTAGGTGAGGCTACTTTGATAGGGCCGGATTCAATATTTGACGCGATAAAGAAAGTTTGGGAGAGGCTGAAGATAGCCCCAATCTGTCAAAAATCTTATGCAGATGTGAAGAGGAGAGATCTTGAGTTTAATGTTGGTGACTCAGTATATTTGAAAATCTCTCCCATAATGGGAGTGAAGAGATTTGGAAACAAGGGGAAGCTCAGTCCCTGCTATGTTGGCCTTTATAGAATATTTAGCCATTTTGGGAAGGTAGATTATGAGCTAGAGTTGCCTGCAGATTTGGCTTCAGCACATCTGATGTTTCATGTTTCGTTATTAAAGAAATGTATTGGTGATCATCTTTTGTTATTCCTTTATAAATCAGCAATGTTTAGGATATTCTTTCTTATGATGAAGTCCTAGTTGAGATCCTTGATCGTCAGATTCGTAGAGTTAGGAACAAAGAATTTTCCTTCTTTAAAGTTCTACGGCGGAACCAGTCTATTGAAAGAGCGACTTAGGAAGTAGAAATAAATATGTATACCAAGTACCCTCATATTTTCTCCGCAAACTCAGACTAAGGTTGAGGTAATAGTTTTTCTTAGATTAACACTTTCCCATTCTTAGTTCAATCTACATGACTATTCTTATGTTATGTCATGCATTCATGAAATTAGTTTAGTTCATGTATCATTTATCAAACACACTTATGTAATAATGTTTCTAGTAATGCATGTTCAGTATGTGATCTCAGTTACCTTAGTTCAGTACTCTCAGTCTAACCAATCTCATTTGAGGAATAATATTCCCAAGGGGGAGACAGTGAAATACCCCGTACTATTCTTATCTCAGTTCATCTTCTAGTTGCTTCCAAAAGGGGATTAAGGCCTGAAAATTTCACTAAGTGTGGGGGAATTAAACATTTTTTAAGCTTCTAAACTTGGAGGATTTTAACTTGGTCTTCTCGAGGTGTAAGGAGCATATCTTGGAGAATTTTCAAAATTTTTTGATGAGGTTTGGGTCAAGTTTGGATCACAAAACTAGTGGGTTATTGCGATAATCCCATATCGCAGTGTTATTCCCATCATCATGCAGACCACTTCGTGGAAAGAAAAATGCACTACCTCGATAAGACCGCATTGCGGTAGGCTTGTTACGCCCAGTTTTGAATTTAAATGACTGAGGAGAAATTGGGTATTTTCCCCCTCAACCCAATCATTCATAACACGATCTGGGCACCAGTTAGGGCATAATTTTTTCCTTTTTCTCCAATTTCCACTCAAGAAAACCCTCTCCCTCCATCGAGAATAACAATTCAATTCTTTTTTTCCCAAAGAAATCAAGAATTCAAGTTCCCCAAGTTTATGAACCTTCAAGAAAATCAAGATTGGTGTTTCTCATTCAAGTTAAAATCTTAATGTGTGTGGGGTGTTCATCCATGGGTCCCTTTCACCCGTGGAGTCCAAAACCCTCTTTTCGATTAAAGATTTAATTTTTCTATCATTATTATATTTTATATTGCTTAAGATAGGTTTAATTCATGTTTCCATGGTAATTTAAATGCAATTTAGTCCATGTATGGTCCCATGCATGATTTGAATTCCTCATGCTATGAATTTCAGTTTCCCATGTCTTAACCAAGTGAACTTCATGTTGTTGAATTCTCATCTTTAAAGTATTCCCATGTACAAGTCATTGATTTCTACATGTTTGATGAAATTCCCATGTTTTTGAGTTGAACCATGATTCAATATCACAGTTTAAGTTTAAATGCTATGTTTAAATGATCACTCAGTGTTAGTGGGTTAAGAATACCTGATACCTACGTATCTTAAATGAATTTTCAGATTTTCAAGTAAGATCCAGTTAAACCATGAATATCCTTACTTATTCAGTTATTAAGATTTAGATGAGCACTATTAGAAACAATACTCAGTTAAACTTAATACAGTTCATTACCAGTGTCAGTTCAGTTGGGAGTACGATTTGGAATAAGCTAACCTAGGGATGGGGGCTCACCCGCTAGTTAGTAATTGGTCCTTAATAGCAGTCTCTCAGTTCCAGAACTACGTAGCCAGTGTAGGATTATGAGATGTCACCCGCCATTTAGGACTGACTCACTAGTCCTATGGGACATCAGCATTGTGGAATCCATATCGTCAACCAGTGTTAGTACCTATGGCATGGCATTGATGCCCTTCTAACTAGGGCTATAGGTTGGACCCTGATGTAATACCCCAAATTCCAAGAGCCTAACTTAACTCTAAGTATGTGAGTTATCCTATATAAAATTTAAGAAATACTTAGTATTTTTCAGTTTAGAGCCTGCCAATGCGTAGGAAATTCAGTCAGCTTTCCAATAATATAAAATTTTCCCAAAACCAATACCTAAGTGAAGAGTTGGGGCAGTTTATGTAAAAATAGCGGCTCACTGTGATTAGGCTGCGTCGCGGTGAGTATCGTGATGATCACTCCATCGCATCACGTTGAAGTCCATTTTGACATTTGTCAATTTCCATAGGGTCACTGTAATTTCACCTCATTGCAGTGAACCCCGAAATTAGAGAATCACCGCGATTCCATCATGTCGTGGTGGATATAGTGATGACCTATTCACTGTGTCGCGGTGAGGCCTTAATTGGCATTCCAATTGTGGGATTTTAAGTCCCAAGGGCAATTTAGACTTTTCCCAAGGCCCAAATCAGCCTTAAACACGAAATTAATCCCTAAATGACCAAAATATATCATTATTCACTCAATTTTCCCCAAAGTACATCATTCTCTCTCAAAAGAAAGAAACCCTAGTTTCAAAATTCAAGAACAAAGCTCAAGAATTTCTCCAATAACCTTTTAGAATTAATGTTTTAAGGTATGTTAGGTGTTCATCTATGGGTCCCTTCCACCCATAGCCACGAATCTATTTTTAAACTACAAGATTGTTGAGTTATGAATTTCCATGCTTGAATTGAATTGAATTCATGTTCATGTCATTATTGGGAATTTGTCCATAATTAAATTACAAGCTTTCATGAAATTAATCATTATATGTGTTGAATTGCATGATCCTCTTTATGAGCCCCTTCGATTTACAAGTTGATTGATATAGCTATGATAACTATGTGTGTTGATTATTGTATAACCTAGGCATGCTCCCCATGTGTTTGATAAAATGCCTATGTGAATGAATTAGTGCCATTGTAACCTGATAGCACGTGTTCCCCCTTCATGAATAAGTAGTTTCCTTATAAGTGTTTGATAAAAAGCCTCTACGGATGAATTATGAACTAGTGAACAATGTCATGTTATTCAAGATTATGCTATGCTTTACTTTTTATGTTATCGAGTCCTGAGAGTATTTAATACCCGATAATTTAGTTGTGTGCCTAGAGCCAGTGTCAGTTACAGAACCTCAGTCATGTAATGATCAGTAGTACTCTCAGTCAGTTACAAAACTCAGTAGAACTCAGTTAGTTTACCAAACTCAGGAAAACTTAGCCTAGTGAACCCAAGGATAGGGGCTCACCTGCCAATAGAAGGTGTGATCTCTAGAAGCAATCCTTACGTTCCAGAACTACGTAGCCAGCGTAGGTTATAAATTTAAACCTACCAGTTGAGCATTGATGAGGTGTTTTAACCTGTTAGTTGAGGGTTCCACCATTCTCATTAGAGTACCTGCCAAATGGGGTAACTCTTAGCTTGTACTTACCCATGGCATAGTATTTACACCCTTCTAATTAGGTTACAAATTAGACCCCAACTCAGTTATCTTATCTTATTTGGGGTATATTGGTTAGATGATTACCTCCCATAGTTTCAGTCTCAGTATTCAGAATAGAACTCAGTTCAGTTCTATAGAATCAGAACTATCAGATACAGTCAACCAGTATTAGTAAATCAGTTATCAGTAACTGTAAATATCAGGTACTCAGTATCAGAGTTCAATACTTATCCTCAGAAAATCTTTGTCACAGTATTTATTTATATGCACATTAGTGCACACTCAGTATTTACAGCAGAATAAGTTATCTATGTACTCTCATGTTTAGTTACTCTATATCATCCAGTCAGTTATTGTTCATACATATAAACCCTTGCATTCAGCCTTACCCTATCTAGCATACCAGTATATTCTACGTACTGACTCATACTATTTATTTATGCTATGATGTCTCATATCATTGGTTCAGACGCTCAGGTTCTCGACCGCACATAGATAGACTCAGATCCATCTAGTTGTAGTAGATTAGAAGTGATCCTCTTCATTTGAGGATATTTTTTTATTTCAGATTTTTAGTAGTTACAGTATTTCAGTATGTTGATTTAGTTGGAGGCTTGTCCTATCAACTCCATTTTTTTAGAAAGTTCAGTTAGAGGCTTTTCAAACTAGTTTCATATAGTGTTCAATTTTACAGATTGTTATTTCAGTTGATACACTTTGTCAGTATATAAAAATTTTGAACCTTACAATATTTCAGCCTATTTTCTAATTTTATTACAATTTATTATTCAGTGCTCATAATAGATATCAATCATGTGTTAGCTTGTGGTCCTTTGCGGTCGTAAGCACCGTATAGCATACGGGGTACAGACTTAGGATGTTACAAACTTGGTATTAGAGCCTAAGGTTCAATAGTGTCCTTGGAAGTTTGAAAGCCGCATCACGTAGAGTCTTGTGCATGGGTGTGTAGCACGCCACACTTATGGACATGAGGCTATGAGATGTTTTAGGAAAGGTTTCCCTTTTTTTAGTATCCATGTCATGCAAGTGAGCATGAGCTCAAGTTAAACTCTCAGTATAATACATTTCTTCCTTTTGTTTACAGAACATGCCTCCCAAAAAGACTAACGAAAGAAGAATTGGAAATTAGTCAGCACCTCAGCCCGTCCAAGCAGATCCCCAAGAAGAACATATTTTCCATGCAGAATTTAGAGCTGCATTTATTACTCTAGCCAATTTTGTAGTAGCTTAGAATAAATGACTAGCAGTTATTCTAGCCAACACAGTGGCCAATACTACTGCATCTAAGATTTGGGACTTTACCCGAATAAATCCTCTCCTATTCTCAGGATCTAAGTTAGAAGAGGATCCATAGGAGTTCCTCAATCAGTTTCAAAAAGTCACAGACATCATGGGAGTAACTTCCAGTGAGAGTGATGAGTTAGCTACCTATCATCTACAAGATGTAGCTCATACGGGGTTTAATCAGTGAAAGGTAGACAGGGGCACAGATGCAGAGCCCATATAGTAGGAAGAGTTTGCTACTACTTTCCTAGATAGATTCTTTCTCTTAAAGCTGAGAGAGGCCAAAGTGTTAGAGTTCATCAACCTCAGACAAGGTAGTATGAGCGTGAAAGAGTATTCCCTCGATTTTACTCAATTGACCAGGTATGCTCCTCATGTAGTGGTAGATAGTAGATCCAGAATGTTCAAGTTTGTATCTGGAGTGTCAAATAGTGTGGTTAATGAGTGCAGAACAGCAATGTTTATTAAGAAGATAGACATATTTAGGATTATGATCCATGCTTAGTAGATAGAAGAGGCTGAGAATAGAGAGGGAAAAAGGCATAACAAGATAGCTAGAATAGGTAGCTTCAACTTTAATCAGCCTTCAACTTTAATCACCCTAAGTCAGAGAGTGATAATTGTTCCCAGTGACATCCAAAGTCTTCAGTTCCATCTTCGTCCTCAGCCAGTGCTCCAGTCCCAATATTCAAAAATGGTAGCAAAGATAGGGCGCCAGGCTCTAAGTCTCAGGGTAGTGTCAGCAGTGCTCGAACAAATCCTCTTTTTCATTCTTATGGTAAGAACCATCAGGGTGTCTGCAGAGCTGGAAGTGATGTTTGTTTCAGATATGGCAAGCCAGGACAAAGAGTAAGAGATTATCCTCAGTCAGGTTCCCAGTGTCCGTATAACCGTCCTTCAGCTTAGTCCAGTCGTATAAATCAATAAAGTGCCACTTCTAGTGCCACAAGTAGGCAACGCCCAAACAGGCTCTATGCACTTCAGTCCAAATAAGATCAGGAAAATTCTCCTGATATGGTCACTAGTACGTTACAGATCTTCCATTTACATATTTATTCCTTATTAGATCCGGAAGATTTTTTGTCTTTTGTAACTCCCTACATAGCAGTCGACTTTAAAGTCTAACAAAAAGTCTTAACAGATACATTCTTAGTTTCTACCCTAGTAGATCAGTCTATCAAAGCCCAACGGGTATACAGGAATTATCCAATTATGATATCTCAGAAAGTCATTTCAGCAAACTTAATAGAATTACATATGATAGATTTTAATGTCATTCTTGGTATAGATTGGCTCCATTCATGTTATGCCTCAGTTAATTGTGGATACAGAATAGTTTATTTTCAATTTCTAAATAAAACAATCCTTGAATGGAGGGGTACTACTACAGCGCCTAAGGGTCAGTTGATTTCATACCTTACAGCAATAAAAATAATACCCAAGGGATGTATCTATCATCTTGTGCGAGTCAAAGACTCTAACTCAGAAAATCCCAGTCTTAAGTCAGTTCCAGTGGTAAATAAATTCTCAGATGTGTTTCCTGAAGATCTTTCTAGAGTTCCTCCCATTAGGGAAATTGAATTCGAAAGATACCTTCTTCTAGATACTCAGCCTATATCTATTCCTCCATATAGAATGGCACTAGAAGAACTTAGAAAATTAAAAGAACAGTTAAAGGATCTTCTAGACAAAGGGTTCATCAGACCCAGCATTTCCCCGTGGGGAACACCAGTCTTATTCGAGTATAAGAATGATAGTTCTCTTAGAATGTGTATAGACTACCATCAGTTGAAAAAAGTTACAGTGAAGAACAAGTACCCACTTTCTAGAATCAATGACTTGTTTGACCAACTTCAGGGTGCTAGTTACTTTTCTAAGATAGACCTCAGATCAAGCTATCATTAGCTCAGAGTCAGAGAATGTGACATTTCAAAAATAGCTTTCCAAACCTGGTATGGTCACTTCGAGTTTTTAGTCATGTCATTTGGTCTTACCAATGCCCCAGCAACCTTCATGGACTTGATAAACTGAGTGTTCAAGAAGTACTTGGACATGTTCATTATAGTCTTCATCGATGACATTCTTGTCTATTCTCGTAGTGAGAATGATCGCGCAAACCATATCAGAATCATACTTCATACTGTCCAAACTCATTAGTTGTTTGCCAAATTCAGTAAGTGAAAATCTTGGATAATGTTAGTAGTATTCCTTGGTCATATTATTTCCGATAATGGCATTAGAGTTGATCCTCAAAAGACCAAAGTGGTGAAAAACTATCCTAGACCCATTTCTCCATCAGATATCAGGAGTTTTTTAGGTTTAGCTGGATATTATCGTTGGTTTGTTGAAGGTTTTTTATCTATTGCATCCCCCGTGTCTAGATTAACTCAAAAGAAAGTCAAGTTTTAGTGGTCAGATTCCTGGGAGAAGATTTTTCATGAGTTAAAGACTCGACTCACCTCAACCCCAATTTTAAGTCTACCAGATGGTTTAGATGGGTTTATTATGTACTATGATGCATCCAAAGTAGGTTTAGGTTATGTATTCATGCAGACTGGTAAGGTCATAGCCTATTCCTCTAGACATCTTAAACCCCATGAGAAGAATTACCCTACCTATGATCTTGAGTTAGAAGTTGTAGTGTTAGCCTTAAAGATTTGGAGGCACTATTTTTATGGGGTGCATGTTAATGTGTTCACAAATCATAAGATCCTATAGTATGTATTTTCTTAGAAAGATTTGAATTTACATCAGAGAAGGTGGTTAGAGTTATTAAAGGATTATGACATGAGTGTTCTGTATCATCCGAGCAAAGCCAATGTAGTGACTGATGCTCTTAGTAAAATGTCTATAAGTAATGTTACTTATGTTGAGGATGGTAATAAGAAGTTATCTTAGGAAGTTCATCAGTTTTCCTGACTATGTGTCTGCTTAGTCAATTCAGCAGAAGGCAATATGTGGGTTCAGAATAGTTTCGAATCCTCTCTAGTTTCTGAGGTGAAGGAAAAGTAGGATAGAGATCCCAGTCTTGTTAAGTTGAAAAAGTCAGTCAACGATCAGAAAGTAGAGGTTTTGTCCCAAGGGGAAGATGGTGTGTTGCATTGCCAGGGTCTTTTATGTGTGCTAGGTATAGATGACTTGAGGCAATGAATACTTATAGAAGCGCATGGTTCACGTTACTCAATTCATCCAAACTTCACTTAGATGTACCATGATTTGTGGGAGATGTATTATTGGAGTGGGATGAAGCGGGATTTTGCAGAGTTTGTAGTTAAGTGCTCTACATATTAGCAAGTTAAGATTAATCACCAAAAGCCTAGTGGATCCATGCAGGAGTTTAGTATTCCCACATAGAAATAGGGAGAAGTGAACATGGAATTTATGATGGGTTCGCCTCATACTCATCATCAGCATGATTCCATATGGGTTATCGTAGATAGGATGACTAAATCAGATCATTTGTTGCCAGTTCATACCTCCTATTCAGCCGAGGACTAAGCCAAACTCTATATCAGAGAGTTGGTCAGGTTACATGGAGACCCAATATCTATCATCTCAGATAGAGGTATCTAGTTTACCTCTTATTTCTGGAAAGCATTACAAAAGGGTCTAGGTACCCAAGTTTATCTCAGTACAGCCTTCCACCCTCAGATAGATGGTCAAGCAGAAAGGATCATTCAGACTCTAGAAGATATACTGAGAGCATGTTTAAGGGTAGTTTGGATGAACACTTGCCTTTGATCAAATTTGCATATAGTAATAGCTATCATTCCAGTATTCAGATGGCTTCATTTGAAGTCCTCTATGATGGGAGATGTAGATATCTAATCGGCTAGGTTGAGGTAGGTGAGGCCACAGTTGTAGGACCTGACTTAGTATTTGATGCATTAGAGAAGGTTCAGTTAATCTAAGAAGACTTATGGCTGCCCAGAGCCGACAGAAATCCTATGCAGATGTGAGGAGAAAGGATCTCGAGTTTGAGATCGGTGATTTTGTGTAGTTGAAAATCTCTCCCATGAAAGGAGTAAAGAGGTTCGGCAAGAAGGGAAAGCTCAGTTCTCGATATGCCGGTCCTTATAGAGTTCCCAGTCATTTTGGAAAAGTAGCTTATGATCTTGAGTTGCCTTCAGATCTAGCTTCAGTACATCCAGTATTCCACGTCTCCTTGCTAAGGAAATGCATTGGCGACCCAGCAATTATAGTTCCTTTAGAGGACGTAAATATTCAGAATGATCTTTCTTTGAAGAGGTTCCAGTCCAGATCCTCGATCATCAGATTCACAGACTGAGAAACAAAGAAGTTCCCTTAGTCAAAGTTTTTTATGGAATGAGTTCGTTGAGGGAGCTACTTGGGAAGCAGAAGCAGATATGTGGACCAAGTATCCTCACCTCTTCTCCTCAAACTCAGATTCAGCTTAAGGTAATAGTCTTTCTTAGCTTTTCTCAGTTCCATGTTCAGTTACAATTATAAACTTGGTAATCCTTACCATTGCATATTCATTCATGCATTCATAAATTAGTTTATACATGTACCCATGCATCAGATATGCATATTTAGTCGAAAATTCAGCTTACCAGTAGCTTCAATCATGTATTGCATACACCAGATTTACATGTTCAGTATAAGAACTCAGTTTGTCAGTAGTCCAGTCATGTAGTCATGTCTCAGTTATGCATGTTCAGTGTGTTAGCTCAGTCTTTCAGTGTTTCTCAAATTTATCAGTCTCATTCGAGGACAAATGTTCTCAAGGGTGAGATATTCTAATACCACAAATTTCTAGAGCTTAACTTATCTCTAAGTACGTGAGTTGTCCTATATAAAATTTATGAAATACTCAGTATTTTTTAGTTTAGAGCCTACCAATGCGTAGGAAATTTAGTCAGCTTTTGATTGATATAATATTTCCCCAAATTCGATACCCGAGAAAAGAGTTAGGGTGGTTTATGTATAAATAGTAGCCCACTGTGATTAGGCCGCGTCGCAGTGAGTATCGCGATGAGCACTCCATCGCATAGCACTGAAGGCCATTTTGGCATTTGTCAATTTCCAGGGGGTCACCGTGATTGCACCGCATCACAGTGAACCCCAAAACAACAATTGTCACGATCCAGAGAGTCATAACAATTCCACTACATCTCGGTTGATATAGTGATAAACCATTCACCGCGTCATGGTGAGGCCTAATCGGCATTCTAGTTGTGGGATTTTAAATACCAAGGGCAACTTATAATTTTCCTATGACCTAGATCAGCCTTAAATACGAAATTGATCCCTAAATGACCAAAATATATCATTATTCACTCAATTTTCTCCAAAATACATCATTCTCTCTCAAAAGTAAGAAACCTTAGTTTCAAAATTCAAGAACAAAGCTTAAGAATTTCTCCAAAAACCTTCAAGAATTAACATTCCAAGGTATGTTAGGTGTTCATATATGGGTCCCTTCCACCCATAAAGCCGAATCCATTTTCAAACTACAAGATTATTGAGTTATGAACTTTTATGCTTGAATTGAATTGAATTCATGTTCATGTCATTTTTGGGAATTTGTCTATAGTTAAAATACAAGCTTTCATGAAATTAATCATTATATGTGTTGAATTACATGATTCTCTCGATGAACCCCTTCAATTTACAAGTTGATTGATATAGCTATGATAACTATGTGTGTTGATTGTTGTATAACATAAGCATGCTCCCCATGTGTTTGATAAAATGCCTATGTGAATGAATTAGTGCCATTGTAACCTGATAGCACGTGTTCCCCCTTTATGAATAAGTAGTTGCCTTACAAGTGTTTGATAAAAAGCGTCTACGGATGAATTATAAACAAGTGAACAATGTCATGTTATTCAAGATTATGCTATGCTTTACTTTTTATGTTATCGAGTCCTAAGGGTATTTAATACCCGACAATTTAGCTATGTGCCTAGAGCCAGTGTCAGTTACAGAACCTCAGTCATGTAACGATCAGTAGTACTCTCAGTCATTTACAGAACTTAGTAGAACTCAGTCAGTTTACCAAACTCAGGAAAACTCAGTAAGCTCAGTATCGTTTCAATCTAGTTTAGTGTAATTAGTTCAGTATCTTTCAGTCGGGTGTAGGATTTAGCATCGAGTGAACCAAAGGATGGGGACCTGCTGGTAAAGGGTGTTATTTCTTAAATCAATCCTTGTATTCTAGAAATACGTAGCTAGCGTAGGTTGAGACATCAAACCTACCAGTTAAGGATTGATAAGGTGTTTTAACCTATCAGTTGAGGGTTCCACCATTCTCATTAGAGTACCTGCCAGATGAGGGTAACTCTCATTTTGTCGTTACCCATAGCACGATATTGACACCCTTCCAATTAGGGTTACAAATTGGACCCCAACTCAATTATCTTATCTTATTTTGGGCATATCAGTTAGATAATTACCTCACACAGTTTTAGGCTCAGTCTTCAGAATAGAACTCAATTCAGTTCTATAAAATCAGGACTATCAGATACAGTCAACCAGTATCAGTAAATCTTTATCAGATAATCAATTATCAGTAACTTTAGATATTAGTTACTTAGTATCAGAATTCAGGATTTAGCTTCAGACAAATTTAGTCATAGTATTTATTTATATGCACATTAGTGTACACTCATTATTTACAGTAGAATTAGTTATCCATGTTCTCTCATGTTTAGTTACTCTATATCATGCAGTTAGTTATTGTTCATGCATATGAACCCTTATATTCAGTCTTATCCCATTTAGAATAGTATTACATTCAGCAGTGTATCTTTCACATACTGTACTATTGTTACTTTGTTCAGTGCTTACAGTAGGCACCAAACCATGGGTTATCTTATAGTCACTTGTGACCGTAAGCACCGTTGTCACAACTAAGGGGTAGCCTCGGGTCATGTTAAAACTTGGTATCAGATCCTAAGGTTTTATAGTGCCCTAGGTATCTGAAAGCTGCATTGAGTAGAGTCTTATGCATGGGTGTAAAGCGCGCCATACTTATGGACAAGAGGATATAAGATAATTAAGGAAAAAGTTTCCCTTCTTTCATGTTTATGTCGTGTGAATAAGTATGAGCTCTATTTAAAATCACTTTCTAACTTATGCTTCATTCTATTTGCAGACTATGCCTCCCAGAAAAAAGAATAGAAAAGGGGATAAGGACCAACCCGCACCTCCGTTTGTTTAGAAAGATCCCCTGAATGAGAATGTCTATCACGCTGAGTTCAAAGATGTTTTCACTACTTTAGCCCATTCAGTAGCTGTTTAGAATAACCAGCTAGTTGTTACGCCATCCAATCCAGTGGTAAATACAGCTGCAGCTAGGATTTAGGATTTCACCTGAATCCCTCTTTTTTTTAGGACCTAAGTATGAAGATGATGCACAAGAGTTTCTTGATATTGTTTAGAAGGTGACAGATATTATGGGCACACTTCGAGTGAGAGTGCAGAGTTGGCTATATATTAGTTGTAGGATGTAGCTCACACCTGGTGTAAGAAGTGGAAGAAGGATCTTGGTATTAATGCAGGGCCTATAGAGTATGAGGAATTTTCCATGGCTTTCCTAGATAGGGTTTTCCCATTAGATTTGAGAGAGGCTAAGATTCAGGAGTTTATTAATATGAAGCAGGGCAGCATGAGTGTAAAGTAGTACTTACTAAAGTTTACTCAATTGGCCAGATATGTTCTTAATGTGGTTGCAGATAATAGGTCTAGAATGAGTAAGCTTACATCTGGTGTAGCTGATAGTATGCATAAGGAGTGTAGGACTTTCAGGTTGATTAAGGAGATGAACTTATTTAGAATTATGGTTCATGCTTAGAAGATTGATAAAGAGAAGCTTATGGATAAAGAGAGAGAAAATATGATAGCCAAAATAGGTAGTTTTAACTTTTATCAGCCAAGGTTGGAAGGTGGTAACCATTCTTAGTTCTATCAAAAATTTTTAGCCCCTGCTCCCTCTTCATCCAAAGCACCAATCCTAAGTTTAGGTAAGATAGTTGGGATATGGTGCCAGGCTCTAAGTCCTAGGGTAGAATGACCAGTGGTTGCACTAATCTATTTTTGCCATAAATATGGTAGGAATCATCAAGGTAAGTATAGAGCTTATAGTGATGTGTGTTTTGGATATGGCAAGCCAGGCCAAAGGATCTGGGAATGTCGATTAGTTGCTCAGAGAGGAAAGGATTTGCACCATCAAGGTCAGTCTAATCTTTTCTTGACTCCAGCAGGTCGCTCTACTCAACAGGGCGCCACTTTTAATGTTACCAGTGGGCAGCATCAAAATAGGTTGCACGCTCTCTAGAACCAGCATGATCAGGAAAGTTCTTCTTATATAGTTATGAGTACGTTATAGTTCTTTCATCTTTATGTTTATGTTTTATAAAATCCCGGAGCTTAACTATCCTTTGTAACTCCCCATATAGTTGTCAACTTCGGTGTCAGTCCTGAATCTTTAGCAGAACCTTTCTCAGTGTCTACCCCAGTGGGTAAATCTATTATATCCAGTCGATTATAAAGAAATAGCCCGATTACAATAACTCAGAGAGTTACCTCAATTGATCTTGTAGATTTAGAGTAGACTGATATTAATGTCATTCTAAACATAGATTGGCTCCACTTATGTTATGAATCAGTTGAATGCAAAAATAGAGTCGTTCAGTATCAGTTTTCCAATGAACTAGTCATTGAATGAGGGAGTAGTACCTCTGTGCTTTGGGGTCAGATTGTTTCTCACCTAAACGCAGGAAAAATGATATCTAAAGGGTGCATGTACCATCTTTTATGAGTCAAAGACTTTAGTTCTGAGACTCCAAGTATTGAGTCAGTTTCAGTAATAAGGAAATTTTCCAATGTGTTCCCTAAAGACCTCCCCGGAGTTCCTCTCGAAAGGGAAATTGACTTTGGAATATATTTCCTTCCAGATACCCAGCCTATCTCTAATTTCCCTAGAGAATAGCTCTCGTTGAGCTTAGGGAATTGAAATAACATTTGAAGGATTTCTTAGATAAGATATTTATCAGGCCTAGTGTTTCCTTACGGGGTGCTCCAGTCTTGTTCGTGCATAATAAAGTTCGTTCTTTCAGAATGTGAATCGATTTCCATCAATTAAACAAAGTTACAATCAAGAATATATATCCACTCCCCAGGATTAATAACTTGTTCAACCAACTTCAGGGTATCTGTTATTTCTCTAAGATAGTCCTAGGATCCGGCTATCATCAGCTCAGAGTCAGATAATGTGACATTCGGAAGACAGCTTTCAGAACTCGACACAGGTAATTTTATTTCCTAGTTATAACTTTTGGATTAACGAAAGCCCCTGCAGATTTTATGTACTTGATGAACAGAGTGTTCAAGAAATATGTGGAAATGTTCGTTAAAGTCTTCATTAATGATATTCTTGTCTATTCTTATAGTGAAAAAGATCATGCAGACCATCTGAGAATTGTATTGTAGACCCATAGAACTCATCAGTTGTTTTCCAAGTTTAGTAAGTGCGAGTTTTGGCTAAGATCAGTAGCTTTTCTTGGCTATATTGTCTTCGATGATGGCATTAGAGTTGATCCTTAAAAGATAAAAGTAGTGAGAAATTGGCTAGACCTTTCTCTCCATTAGATATTAGGAATTTCTTGGGTTTGGCTGGCTATTATAGATGATTTTTTAAAGGATTTTCTTCTAATGCATCAACCATGTCTCAATTGATTCAGAGGAAAGTCAAATTCTAGTGATCCTATTCTTGAAGAGTTTTCAGGAGTTGAAGACTTGACTCACTTTAGCCCCAGTATTAAATTTATTTGATGGGTCAGATGGATTTGTAGTTTATTGTGATGCTTCTAGAGTTGATATTGGTTATGTATTTATGCAAAAAGGTAAGGTCATAGACTATGCCTCTAACCAGCTTAAGTCCCATGGAAAGAATTATCCTACCCATGATCTTGAATTGGTAGTCATTGTTTTTGCCTTGAAAATTTAGAGACACTATCTTTATAGAGCTCATGTTAATGTGTTCACAGATCACAAAAGTTTGCAGTATGTATTCTCACAGAAAGATTTGAACCTTCACAGTAGAGGTGGCTTTAGTTATTAAAAGACTATGCTATGAGTGTGTTGTATTATCCAAACAAGGCCAATGTAGTGGTAGATTCCCTTAGTAGATTATATATGGGTATTTTTTCTCATGTTTAGGAGGATAAAAAGAAGTTAGTTTATGAGTTTCATCAGCTTGCTAGATTGGGTATCTGATTGATTGATTTAACTGAAGGTAGTATATGGGTTCAAAATAGTTTGAAATCTTCTTTGGTTGTCGAAGTAAAAGAATAGCAATATATGGATCCCCATTTGGTTAGGTTAAAGAAAATCATTAGAGATCAGAAAGTAGAGTTTTTCTCCCAAGGGGGAGATGGTGTGCTTTATTGTTAGAATAGGTTATGCATTCCATGTGGTGATGGTTAGAGGTAGTGGATTTTGGAGAAAGAATATGGTGAATGATATTTCATTCATCCAGGAGCTATTAAGATGGACTGCGACTTGCGGGAAATCTATAGGTGGAATGGTATGACGAAGGATATTACAAAATTTGTAGCTAAGTGTTCAAACTGTCAGCAAGTTAAAGTTGAGCACCAGAGGCCTAGTGGTACATTGCAGGATTTCAGTATCCCTACTCAGAAGTGGGAAGTGGTGAACATGTATTTTGTGACGGGTTTTCCTTGTACGCATCATCAGCATGATTCAATTTGGGTTATTATAGATAGAATGACCAAATCAACTCATTTCTTGTCAGTTCATACTTCGTATTCATCTGAGGATTATGCCTCACTTTATATTAGAGAGTTGGTTAAGTTGTATGGATTTTCTTTGTCTATCATTTCAGATAGAGGTACTCAGTTTATCTGTCACTTTTGGAAGGTTTTTCAGA
Source organism: Capsicum annuum (assembly GCF_002878395.1). Classification (NCBI taxonomy): domain Eukaryota; kingdom Viridiplantae; phylum Streptophyta; class Magnoliopsida; order Solanales; family Solanaceae; genus Capsicum; species Capsicum annuum. Next base: position 164,760,330 of record NC_061120.1, on the reverse strand, counting down.
AGGGTCTTAATACCCAAGTTCATTTAAGCACAACATTTCATCTTCAGAAGATGGATAGGTAGATAAGACCATTTAGACCTTAGAAGATGTGTTAAGGGCATGTGTTATTGACTTTAAAGGTAGTTGGGATGACTATTTTTTTCTTGATTGAGTTCTCCTACAATAATAGTTATCACTCCAGCATTCATATGGCTCTATTTGAAGCTCTCTATGAAAGGAGATGTAGGTCTCCTATTGGTTGTTTGAGGCAGGTCAGGCTACTTTGATAGGGCTAAATTCAGTATTTGACGCAATGGAGAAAGTTCTATTGATCAGGGAGAGGCTGGAGACAGCCCAAAGCCATCAAAAATCTTATACAGATATGAGAAAGAGAGATCTTGAGTTTGATGTTAATGAGTAGTCTATTTGAAATACTAGCCTATGATGGGAGTGAAGAGATTTGGCAAGAAGGGAAAGCTCTGTCCTCGCTATGTTAGCCCTTATTAAATTTTGAGTCGTTTTGGGAAGTAAGCTTGTAAGCTATATTTGCCTGTAGATTAGGCTTCAGTGCATCCGGTGTTTTATGGCTCATTATTAAAAAAATGTATTGGTGATTCAATTGTTGTTGTTCCTTTAGAACTAAGCGATGTTTAGGATAGTCTTTCTTCTGATGTAAGTCCAGTTAAGATCCTTGATTTTTAGATTCGTAGACTAAGGAACAAAGTTCCCTTAATTAAAGTTCTATGGAGGAATCAGTTCGATGAGTGAGTGACTTGGGAAGCAGAAGAAGATATGCGTACCAAGTACCCTCATCTTTTCTCCACAAACTTAGACTCAGCTTGAGGTAACGGTTTTTCTTAGAATGACTCTGTCCTATTCTCAGTTCCATCTATATAACCATTCACATATTATTGGATGCATTCAGAAAATCAGTTTTGTTCATGTATCATATTTCAGACTCAATTATGTAATCATATTTCCAGTCATGCATCTTTAGTATGTGATCTCAGTTACCTTAGTTTAGTACTCTCAGTCAAAGAAATCTTATTCGAGGATAAGTGTTCTAAAGGGTGAGATATTATAATACCTATTCTATTCTTAGCTTAGTTCAGCATCCAGTTGCTTGCATAAGGGGCTTAAGGCTTGAAAATTTCATGAAGTGTTGGGGACTTAGTTATTTTTAAGGCTTCTAAACTTATAGTATTTTTAACTTGGTCCTCCCGACCCTGAGATATTAGTTTCTAAGTTAATTCATGTTTAGGGGTAGAAGTAGAATATCTCGGAGAAGTTATGGATTTTTTAGATGAGGTTTGGGTGATGTTTGGATCATGAAACCAATGGGTTATTGCAATAAGCCTGCATCGCAGTGTTATTCCCATCGTCATACAGATTGCTGCACGATGAGGGAAATGCACTACCGTAGTAAACTGCATAGTGTTAAGCTTGTTACATCCAGTTTCAAATTTAAATTACAGGGGACAATTGGGTCTTTTCCCCCTCAACCCAATCATTCATAACATGACTTGGGCACTAGTTAGGGCATAATTTTGCCCTTCTTCTCCAATCTTCCTCCCAAGAAAACCCTCTCTCTCCCCCAAGAATAATAATTCAATTCTTTTTTCCCAAAAAAAATCAAGAATTCAAGTTACAGAAGCTTAAGAACCTTTAAGAAAGCATCAAGATTGGTGTTTCTCATTCAAGTTAAAAGCTTAATGTGTGTGGGATGTTCATCCATGGGTCCCTTTCACCTATGGACCTCAAAAACTCTCTTTTTGATTAAAGATTGAATTTTTCTATCGTTATTGTATTTTATATCGCTTAAGATGGGATTCATTCATGTTTCCATGGTAATTTAAATGCAATTCAGTCTATGTATGATCCCATGCAAGATTTGAATTCCTCATGCTATGAATTTCAATTTCCCATGTCTTAGCCAAGTGAACTTCATGTTGTTGAATTCTCATGTTTAAAATACTCCCATGTACAAGTTCATTCTTTATACATGTTCGATGAAAAGCCCATATATTTAAGTTAAACCATATTCAATATCACAGTTTAAATTTAAATGTCATGTTTTTAATGGTCACTTAGTGTTGGTGTGTTATGAATACCCAATACCTACGTGTCTTACATGATTTTTAGATTTTCATGTAAGATTCTATTAAACCTTGAATATCCTTACTAAAATTAATGCAGTTCAATACCAGTGTCAGTTCAGTTGGAAGTAGGATTTAGCACCAAGCAAACCTAAGGATGGGGGCTCACTCGCCAGTTCGGACTGGGTCCTTGGTAGCAGTCCCTAAGTTCCTTAACTATGTAGCCAGCGTAGGAATATGAGATATCACCTACCAGTTTAGGACTGATACTCTCTTAGGGGTCACCCTCCAATTAGGACTGACTCCCTAGCCCTACGGGATATCAGCCTTATGGAATCCATATCGTCAGCTAGTATTAGTGCCCATGGGACGGTATAAAAACCCTTCCAACTAGGGTTATAGGTTGGGCTCCAATTAGATCAGATTGGGGCATGTCAGTTATATGATACCTCCCATAGTCTCAGTACAGTATTCGGTATATATATTTAGTTTAGGTTTGCTTGACCAAAGCAAACAGACTCATAGTTATTTAGTTATACATATTTTAGTCATTCAGTTTATAGAGTATTTTAGAAATATGTATGTGCCTGGTCTTTAATTCTCAAATGTTACAGCTTTCATGCATTCATGCTCAGTTATTTTAGGTTGTTCAGTTAGTCCTTATCTCATATGCACAGTTGATACAAGTTCAGAAAATGCTAATTGCATAGATGGATTTCAATTTGACATAAAAAAATGTGAAGTATTTCAAGAGAGTATGGAAAGCCAAGAATCAACATAATAGAAAATTAACATGATATTTTAGTGTCCTTTTTATTCATAATATGATGCACATTAAATCAAGGGCATTTATGTCTTTTCATATATTAGCTTACCCTAGAAGTATAAATAGAATATGATGAGCATATTTTAGGTTAGACTACATTTTTAGATTAAACACTCTTTGATGAGTTTGTGGGCTTATCCCTTTGTCTCTACATTGGATCTCTCTTGAATATCTTTTGGTAAGATTATTCATGTATGAGTTCAATTCTATTCTCCCTTGAATTAATCATGTAATTGTTTGGTCAAATTAGAGAGTCACAAATCAACATTTGTTCATCTCTAATTTACTTCAATTGTGGGATTATTCTTTCTTTCTTACATATCTCTTCTTAATTTCTTGATTATCTCTTGAATCTCTATATCTTGTAACTCGTTTTACATCAACTGGTATCAATGCAAAGCTAAAGAATTGTTCCTACAGTTCTTAATCCTTGGCTTGCATCTTTTGAAAATCTCAAAAAAACAATTAAAAAAAAATCAGATCCAAAAATTAGAGAAATTTTCAAGTGGGTATTGTCGGCTTTTGTTGACAATAGTTCAAAGTGCTTGAATATTAAATTTGGGAGCATTTGAAGTTGATTTGGAGTTAATTTTGCCCTATTTTCTCCCATTTTCGCAGCTGAAATTTCAGAACTTTCTAATGTGCAAAAATTTGAGTTTTTGAGCTCTCTTGTGTAAATTTTACCCCCATCTTGTGGATCTAAGTTATTTTGATCATGGATAAACTATATTAGGTTTCAATTTTGGGATCTAAGGATGAATTTGGGGTGAATTTTGGGTTCAAAAATTGGGTATTTTTCCTTGTACGAATTTTAGTAAGATTTTGAAGTTTGAGTTGATTCCTTACTTCGAAACTATTAAGTGATGCTTTAAAATGTCCCATATTGATTGGGTATACTTAATTTAGTTGGGTCTTGATAGATTTGATGAATGTGGTGTCTTGAGTGATCTTTCTTCCCAAACTCTAAAATTTTGAGTTGTTTGATTTATGGGAAAATCATATTGTATGTCAATCTCTTTAGCTAGATTACATTGAGTATTAGTTCTACTTGTGCTATCTAATTAATTTTGTGTTCGTATTTCTCGTGTCAATTTCATTCGTGCTTTTGTCTTTTTAATTTCGTTGTGTGTTTATTTCATTCCTTGTCCATTAGTGTGTTTTGTCCTTCTTTGTTATTAACATAAACTCCACTCCGAACCGATACTTGAAATCTTACTTTGAGATTATTTGAGATTGTAGAATTGTGAAGAGACTAAGGAATACTCTTGAGCGGTAAAAGGCTTGAGTGGTGAGATCATTTGAGTGTGGTCCAAAAAGCTTACGACCTTTGAGTGTATACACGAGCGGAAAGAAAATTGAGTGCCATCATTTGAGTTATACACATGAGGGAGTGAATTGTGAGGTCCATTATTTTACTAACCACTTTTCTTGTCCTAATTATGTCTTATATAGGTTCAAGGAGTTACAATGGAGGTTTGCATATCAATGGAGAAAGGAGAATATCATCTTATAATTCTACTTCTATTAAGAGTTGTTGTGAAGTTTTTCATGATTATAGTGGTGCTTGTAGAAGAAAAAAAATCATGAGCTTAATGAAGGTTTGACTAAATTTGAAGTCATTGTGGAGGGGTATGAGAGTGGTTGCACATTTGATTGTACCTTAGCTGTAAACAAATTGTGTTATACCAATTTTATTGATCCTTCTTTAGTTGAGCAGTTGGATATACCTTGTCATACGAAAAGTTCACCATATAAATTTAGTGGAAGGTTGACTGAAAAAGAGGTGAAGATCATTGTTTACCATGTAATCTATCAAGGGGGTATTTGGTGTAATGTCTATCCTTTGTCTACTTATTTGGTATGTTTAGGAGCTCCTTAATTCAATTGTAATAAATTTTGGTTTGATAGAGAGTTGGAAAAGTTTGTTGTTGTAGATTCGATGGAACGAAAGCATGTCTTAACTCCTAAGGCCATTAAGGAATCTTCAATAACAAATGAGGAAGTCAAGAAAGTGAAAGTGAAGGCCACCAACGTGAAATTTGATGTACAAAGTCATTTCAATAATTCTAGTAGAGTCTTTGGAGCTTCCAGTGATGCTAAGTTGAAAATTGATGTGAAGAGTCATCCCAATGACTCAAAAGGTATCCTTGGAGCCAATTTCACTCCTAATGAAATGAGTGAATGAGAAAAGAAAAAGCGGAGTTAGGGAGTGAATAGTGACAATTTGAAAGAGAAAAAAAGAAAGGATATTTGGAAGGAAGTGAGTGAGTGGCTACAAGCACAAAAGAAAAGAGAGTTGAAAAATGACAATGAATTGTCACAAGAAGAAAAGGAGAAGAGTGAAGCAAGTGAGAGAAAAGAAGATGAGCTAATAGAAAAACAAGAGAATGTGAGTGAGAGATTTTCTTATTCTAATTCTAACCCTTTAAATTCTTTTTCTTCTAGTATTTCCACTTCTTTTATAGGTATTCTTGAAGAAGAGCACAAAGAGAACGACTCAACATGGAAAGAAATTCAAGAATTGAAAGAAGCAAGTCAAGCTGGAACTACTTCAAGTAAGCAAGTGAACTTAATTTTAGAAAATCAAGGTAAAGAAGATTCGTTAAGAGTTCATCAAGGTAAAGAGACTAATCCTAACTCTTTTGTTACGTCAAATGAACTTGATAGTGACTTGAGTGTGAATGTTAGACCATCTTTTGGTGAGGTTGATGATTCTTTACTTTGTGTCAATAGACAAATGAATGATGACAATACACTAGTTGAGTATGATTGTGGAGCTAAAATTGTTTTTGATTGTGAGCTTAAAATGTTTTAAGGTAGTGCTATGTCAAATATGAAAACACATAGTGTTTTCTTGAATTTTTGTGACGAAGATGAATATACTTCTTCTTTAGCTATTTTGAACACTAAAAATGTGATTGATGATGATTGTCTCTTTGCAAGTGAATTTTATTGTAACAATTCTTTATCGTATAAGGACATGAATGTTCTTGGTGGTAGTACTCTTGAAATGGAGCATGAGAAGTGTGATCATAGTCTTTTTGAGCTTAAGAATGTAAAAATTTTAAATTTTTTGACAATTCTCTTTTTGGTGATTTTCAATTGAATGATTCATTTCTTGTTGACTCATATGCACTTGATGAAAGTAATGATCCAAAATTTAAAGAGTGCATGATTTGTGAAAATGATTCTTGTGACTTGTCTGATGGTGTTAATTCTTTGGATGTTAGCAAGCTAACTCCCAAATTATTTGTTGAAAGTACTTCTTGTGTTGAAAAGTCCTCCAAAATTAAAGAAAATCTTCTAAAGAATGGGAGAGGCATGAGCAATTGGAGTAGTAAATTGCTAGATGCTAGCTTTTGTAACAATTTATTTACTTACTCTAATCTTTCCTTTAAGGATATAATTTGGGATAAATTTTTGAATGCTTCTAGAAGGAAATGTAAATATTATCTATTTGAAGCATTGCTAAATATCTATGGGTGTAAATGTGATAATTTTTTTTGATGAGTTTGCTAACCTTGTTAATCTATTTGTGAAACACCATCAAGAGAGGATCTACAATGAGGTAAGATACTTGAGAGCATCTTCTTGGGTAACAAAAAGATTTGAGGTATCTTCGCCTTCTAAATTCAAGAATGATTTGTTTGAATGGCTAGTACTTATTTTTGGACTTTCTAAAGCCATGAAGGTAAATTTCTATGCCGTAGACCGTTATAGCAGCAACTTTGTTGTGATTAGTGAGAATTCTTTGATGTTGCTATTTGATTTATGTTGTGAGTTACTAGGTGAGAAATACAAGAAAATTTTAAGATTGATGTTTGTGGTTGATTCCGAAATGCATACTTTTATTTAATGTTTGTGGATGATATTGTTAGTTCTCTTAATCATGTGGTTAGAAGAGTACAATTAAATTTTGAACTAAGGAACTATTTGGTTCAAGTTGTTGAAGAAACTAGTTTTAACTTGAAAGTTCTAATGTATAAATTTATTAGTTTCTTTATCCTTTTTTATGATTGTGATATGTTTTTGAGTGAAGTTCTTGATATTATGTTTGAAAAGTTGATTTTTAGGGAACTACATGATTCTTGGCTCTATCACAAAAGTGTCTTTCGGGGAGTGGTATGTAACTTACTTGAAAGATTATTTTTGGCTTGAGCACTAACTCCCCTATATGATTTGCAAGGTTTGAATTCGAGGTCGAATTCTTTTCAACAAGGGGAGAATGATGCATGTTCAGAAAATGCTAATTGCATAGATGGATTTCAACTTGACATAAAAAATGTAAAGTGCTTCAAGAGTATGGAAAGCGAAGAATCAACATAATAGAACATTAACATGATATTTTAGGGTCTTTTTTTGTCATAATATGATGCACATTAAATCAAGGGCATTTATGTCTTTTCATATATTAGCTTACCCTAGAAGTATAAATAAAATATGATGAGCATATTTTAGGTTAGACTACATTTTTAGATTGAACACTCTTTGATGAGTTTGTGGGTTTATCCCTTTGTCTCTACATTGGATCTCTCTTGAATATCTTTTGGTAAGATTATTCATGTATGAGTTCAATTCTATTCTCCCTTGAATTAATCATGTAATTGTTTGTTCAAATTAGAGAGTCAGAAATCAATATTTTTTCATCTCTAATTTACTTCAATTGTGGGATTATTCTTTCTTTCTTACTTATCTCTTCTTAATTTCTGGATTATCTCTTGAATCTCTATATCTTGTAACTCGTTTTACATCAACTGGTATCAAAGCAAGGCTAAAGAATTGTTCCTATAGTTCTTAATCCTTGGCTTGCATCTTTTGAAAATCTCATTTTTGGAAGGCTTTTTAGAAGGGTCAGGGTTCCCAAGTTCATCTCAGTACAGCTTTTCACCCACAAATAGATGGTTGGGCAGAAAGGACCATTCAGACTTCAAAGGATATGTTGAGGTCTTGTGCACTTAATTTCAAGGGTAATTGGGATGACCACTTACCATTGATTGAGTTTGCATATAATATCAGTTATCACTCTAATATTCAGATTGTCTCTTTTAAGGCTCTATATGGTAGGCATTGTAGATCTCTAATTGGTTGGTTTGACGTAGGTAAGGCTACCTTGATAGGGCCAAATTCAGTTCATGAGGCGATGGATGAAGTTCATCTTATCATAGAAAGATTGAAAATAGCCCAGAGTCATCAGAAAACCTCTGCTGATGTGCGGATAGGGGAGCTTGAGTTTGATGTTAGAGATTTTGTTCACCTAAGAATTGCACCCATAAAGGGTTTAAAGAGGTTTAGTAAGAAGGGAAGCTAAGTCCTTGCTACGTCAGCTGATATAGGATTTTAAGCTATTTTGGGAAGGTAGCCTATGAGTTAGAGTTTCCTACAGAGTTAGCATCAGTGCATCCAGTATTTCATATCACTTTGATAAAGAAATGCATTGGGGATCCAACTTTTGTCATTCCTTTAAAAAGTGGGGGAATAAAAGATAGCCTCTCCTATGAAGAAGTCCTAGTTGAAACCCTTGACCGTCAGATTCATAGGTTAAGGAATAAAGAAGTTTCCTTAGTTAAGGTTCTATGGAGAAATTAGTCTGCTGAGGGAGCTATGTGGGAAGTAGAAACAGATATGAAAGTCAAGTATCCATAATTCTTCTTTATAAATTCAAATTCAACTTAAGGTAATTATTTTTTAAAGAAATCCTATCATTTTCTGTCTCAGCTATTCAGGGTCCTCATGTCTTAACATGCATTCATGAGTTTAGTTTATTCCATGCATCATGTTTTAGACCCAGATATTTAGTCATGATTCAGCTCATAAGCATTCAGTGTATGATCTCAGTTTTTCCCTAGTATACTAGCTTAGAAAGTGTTTACTCAGGGATGAATGATCCCAAGGGTGAGATATTGTAATACCCAAAGGTTTTCATGTTTAAAACCTCTCAAAACATAGCCCATGGAGTTAGATTTCCAATACCACAATTCTCGACAAAATCCGACATTGTGGTAGAAAGTTATGAAAATTTTCTTCCTGGAAATCTATCAACTTCTAGTGACCACGACTTACTTAATGACCCATAATCAGACCTTATGAGTCATTACAACGAGTCGTAGTCACAACAGTAAGGGTCTCTAATTTTAGCTCAGTGACCACAACACCTCTCCGTGATTCGTAATTAGCAATTATGGAGTCATTGGAAGGGACTCATAGTCACAATAGTGTTTAGCCAAGAAACCCTTCCAGTGGTTACTAGTCCAGCACACAACCCATAGTCAAACCTTAGGAGTCATTGTATGGACCACAACCTAACCAGTAAAGGATTTAAGAATCAAGCCTTAACTAAGAATTCACCCAATGACTCATAGTCAGTCGTAACAAGTAGTTAAGAGACAGTCGTAATCAGACCAGAATATACCCAGGATCCCAAGACCCCAGATTACGACTCAGATCATGACTCGTGACCAGTCGTGAGGTGAGTCATAATGATTGGGAGAAAGTTTCCCTAAACGTTTTCCAAAGACTTTTATGTATTTTCCTGCTCCCTTAAAAGCTAAACCCATGTTGTTTTGTTTTTCGAAGGGGTGGTATAAAAGACCCAAAGCCCCAATTCATAACATAATAATCAATTCCACCCAAGAGAAATCAAAGAGTCGATTCCTTTCCTCCTCGAGAGAAAACTAGGTTTCTTCAAAAAAGTCCAATTTTCAAGAAGATTTCTTTAGGGCTTCTACTTTAAATATAAGGGATATCCATTAGTGGGTCCTTTCTACTCATTGAGTCCCAACGTAACGCCTCGAATTTGTACCTCAAATGTTACACGGTTCTCATAATCCTGAAGTACCACAAGCTAACCCACGACTGGTACCTGTTGTAATAACTGAATAGTAATACTGTAAATATGCAAAAATTAGGCAAAAACTTACCATAAGGTTCAATACTGAAATAAAACTGAATATGGTATAACACTACCAAAACTGAAACATCTGTCTGAAAATACTTTAGTTTGAAAAGCCTCTACTATCTGAATCATGGAGTTGATGGGACAAGCCCTCAACTAGCTCCAACTACTAAAAATTGTACTGATAAAATTAAATACTGGAGAAAATAATAATGTCCTCGAACTATAAGGACTCACCACTAACTCTGACTGCTGAAGATCTGAATTGCGAAAGGTGCTCCAGAGCCTGTGCATCTGAACCTATGACATAAAATAGCATACCGCAAGAGAAAAGTATGTGTCAGTACTTTGAATGTATTGGTATGCTAAGTGAGGTAGGCTGAAATACATGGGTTCATATGCATGAACAATACTGACTGAGTGACATGAATATAACCAAATGGGAGTACATGCATGAATACGTATAATGTAATCTGAGATCGTGATAACACTAGATACTGAGTTTTTAATTACTAATTTATTGATATCGAGGTTTACTGATATTGTGTAGCTGGTAACTGAGTGGCTGTATCTGACAGTCTTGATCCTGTGGAACTATACTGAGTTTCATACTAAACTGAGTGACTATATCTGACAGTCCTAAATCTGTAGAACTAAATTGAGTTCTATTCTTACACTACAACTAAAATTGATACTATGGGAGGTAATCATCTAACTGACATACCCCTTTCTAAATAGATTGGGGTCCAACCTATAACCCCAGTTGGAGGGGTATCAGTACCGTACCACGGGTAAAGACAACTGTGAATTAACCATCTCTGACAGGAAGCTCTTTCGTCAATCCTCGTTGGTAGGAAAACTCGTATGAGATGCATCAACCCTAGTCTGGTAGGAATATATCTCAACTTATGCTGGCTACATAGTTTTGTAATATAGGGATTGCTACTAAGGGTCAAACCCTCAGCTGGCAGGAATTGCCCAATCCCTGGGTTAACTCGGTGCTAATCCTACTCCCAACTGAGTAGACACTAAACTAATTTCCTAGTTCATAATAGGCTTGACTGAACTGTTACTGATTTTACTGAGTTTCGCTAACTGACGAAATACTACTAAATTCTATTAGCTGACTGAGTTTACTGAGGTTTGAACCAAATACTAAACTAGATAGGACTAATATTGAATCTACTAAGTTCTCCTGAGTCCTGTAACTGACTGAGAGTACTACTGATCATGATGTAACTGAGATTATTCTGTTACTGACACTGGCTCTAGGTAAACAGCTAAATTTTTAGGTATAAATACCCCCAGGACTCTATAGTATGAAAAGTAAAGCTTCACATAATCTTGCATAGCATAGCATAAAAATGTACACTTGTTCATAATGCATCTATAGAGGCATTTTATCAAACACTTGAATGGCATGAAACAGTATACATACTATCATGATATAATCTTATCATTACATTCACATGAGCAATTCATCAAACACTTAGATAACATAATCTATGCACATGACACTAAAACAACATGTGATCATTATGATTCAATTCCAAATTCATAATTCCATGGGTTTCAACGTGAATTCACATGATAAATCACATATGTCAATTAATTCTACATCAATCTTGTAATAAATCATGAAATAGAAACCCAATTATAGCAATAATGATGAATACACTTTGATTTTAAATCATAGAAATCATGAAATCAAGCTACTTGAAGTTTAAAAGAGTTTCTTGGACTCTAAGGGTGGAAGGAACCCTTGGATGAACACTTCACATACCTTGGTTGTTTAATTCTTAAAGAACAATGGCAAAATCTTATGCCTTGGCTTTGAAATTAAATCACCTAAGATTCTTGTTCTTGAGAAATTTGAGAGAAAGTGAGTGTATGTTGCTTAATGAGGGGCAGAATCTCCTATTTTAGGGCTGAATAGGGATGGGGAAAAAGACCTAAATATCCCTACGGATGCGGCATTTTAATGATTGAAAATCAAACTATTAATGCACAGATCGATGTGCCATGTCATTAGCATCAATGCGATGGCCAATGCGCTGCATTGAGTTTGTATCGATTCATTGGAATTTGCACTGAGCTGAGGGAAAAATTATCTGCCGGCACAAGGAATGATGCGACGCATCGAGATATTGTCTACTCACTATTTTGGTCACTCAAACATGGTTTAAACGAGGTTTGAAAAATCCAAAACTTGTTCGAAAACACCAAATAACATTCCTGATCACGAATCAATCTAAAGATCAATACTTTAAGGTCATAAGAGTCGTGAAATAGAGTTGCCAACTTACGAAGGCCAAAATAATACTATGTTTGAATACTTAGCTAGAATTCTCTAAGTCTAGGACCCCTTAGCAAGCTTAAAAGACTAAGTTGAGCTTAGAATTTTGTAGGGTCTTACACCTAAGAACTCTTCAAACCTTCAAGTGTAAAACTCTTTTCTCTTTTATGGAGTTACCAGTTAACCATGAATTTTATGAATCTTCTCTCAATTTTTTTAATTCTAAACCATGTAAATATATTCCCTCATGATAAATTATGTTTTCGTAGGTTTGATAATGCAAATGTCTAAATCATGATTAGTTATTGAAATATGGGGAGTTATTCATGATTTTCCCATACCATGGATTGTTAAATATTTACCAAGATCAGTTCACAATAGATAGTGTTAGAGGATTATAAATACCTGATACCTAAATATTCATGTATATCATAGATGTTAGGTTACAAGTCATTTAGAGCATGCTTGTATCATTAAATTTAAAATACCATCATGTTGAACATAAGTCAGTATCAGTCATTTTAAGCCTTTTATTATTATCAGTGCTAATTAAGTTGGGAGTAGGACTTATCACCAAGAAAACCTATGTATGAAGGCTTACCCGCTAGTTGAGGACTAAGACCTTTAGTAGAAGTCCCTAAGTTCCAAAACTACGTATACAACATAGGATATGAGAGGTCACCCTCCAGTTGAGGATTGATGCTCTCTTAGGGGTCACTCGCTAGTAGAGGACTGACACCCTAGTCCCTCAGGACATCATGTTAGTAGATCCTCATAGCCAGTGATGGTACCCTAGGCAAGGTACTAACACCCTTCCAACTGGGATTACAGGTTGGACCTCAATTAGCTCAAATTAGGCCATGATGATGAAATATTAGCTCCTAAGATTCCAATTCAGGGTTCAGACTATATTAGTTTAGGTTTGATTCAACAAGTGTTCATATATCGGTTACTTAGTTATTCAGGTTATCTCACTACACGTTTATACTTGGTCTTGTATTTGATATTCATTTTCGTGCATTGATGCTCAGTATATAAGCATGTCAGTTAGTTTTTATCTCACATACCAGTACATTCAAAGTACTAATCACATACTCTTTTTTGCATTATATTGTCTCATAATATAGGTTTAGACGCTTATTTCCCAGATCACACATAGTTTATTCCTATGCCCGACAGCTGCAGCATTGGAGAGTTCTCACTATCAAGGGATAATTATACTATCATTTATTTATCCCAGTACTTCATTTCAGGTTATTCTAGTTAGTCAGAGTTAGTTGTGGACTTGTCCTAATAACTCATCATATTTAGAGGCTTTCAGACAGTCAAGCAGTTAGATAGTTAGTGTTATTTTTAGACTAATCAGATGTATCCAGTATTACTTTCAATATTATTTATTATCTAGACTTTTAAGTTTAGCTTCCACATATTACTTTTCTATTTTCTTCAGTGCTTATAGCAGGTACCACATCATAGGTTAGTTGGGGTCTATTATGACTCTAAGCATCGTGTTATGACTAAGGGTTAGCCTCAGGTCGTGATACTAATAGATTTTTCCCTATCCCAACCTTCATTTGAGGATGAATGATCCCAAAGGAGAGATAATATTATACCCCATAATCTCGATGGTTTTATTTTGATAGCTCTCATCTATTTTAAGGTGATTTTTTAGTTAAATAATGATAAGGAATGTTAACAGAACCATCGGGAAGTGTTTTAGAATTTTTAGAATGAGTTCCATAGTATCTCGGGACCCCAAAATAGTAAGGGCCCCTAAGTAGGTCGTGCCACAAACACATGACACACCTTGACACAAAAACCAATGGCCTTGAGAGATAAGGGTGTACCATATGTGTTGGTTGTTGTGATAAGGGCGAGCCACTCCCGTGGCTTGATGTGATAAGGGCATGCCATGCCAAGGGTCGTGGCAATGCTAAATTTCTATTTTTCTTCAATATTCATTGGTAATTTAGTGGTTTTCATCATAATTGATCATATAACTAATACTTAACGTATTTACTCATTCCCCAACTCAAAATTTCACCATTCCTCTCCTCACAAACTCTTAAGAGCATCCAAAAGAAGGGTTCTTCTCTAAAATTCATACTTTCAAGGCTTCAATTCAAGCTTTATTCAAGAAATTTATTAAGTTCGGGTATGTCGGGTTCGAACAAGGATTATCATTCATTATTGTTCCTAAAAACTCAATATTTACATGAATATTACAGATTTGATTATTAGGATTCATATCCATTTTTCATGTTTTAGAAATTATGTTGCTTCCATATGATTTTAAGTTCATTTAGCACAGGAACTTATATTTGCTCATGTTTTCACTCATGTAATTTATATTATTAATTGAATTTTGGCATTATAACATGAAATTCTATGAGTTGGTAAATGTACATGATTTGCATCCTGATTCCGCTAGTTATGAGATAGTCAGATTACTATTTTAGATTACAGTTTATCATAACATAATTATAAACTCAGGTTTGATCTTATGATCTTAGACATGATATGAAATTCACATAAGTTATTTAAGAACAAGATTTAGCAACAAAAACATGATTGGTTTTTAGACTTATAAGCTTATCTTCTTAATTCAACATGAATTTCATATATTATGAGCACTAGTATATTTTAGTAGTAGTATTTCACGCCTATGGGATGTGGGTTTAGCACACCTATTTTTGCAAAACTATGTTCCACCGTAGGTTAAAAGGGTCTCGCCAGAGTGTTCCTCCCTTTCCAAATAGCTCAGTTTAGTAATTAGTCCAGTTAGGTTCTATATCGATGGCAAGGTATAGAACAACCCTCCTCAATATGGGTCATATGTTGGACTCAATGTTTGCTCACATGGTTTATGTCGGTTGTAAGAATCTCCTACAGGAAAATATAATTATAGAAACTAAGTGTAATGACTCAAAAACTTTATCAAATGTTTTTAGTACTTAAGTTTATGTTATTTCAGCTTTTAATTTCTTTCATGATCATGGTGAGTCTATTTAAAATTAGCATGCATGTTTTAAGATTACGAATTAAATCAGTTGTCACTTATTGCATTCACCCCCTATACTCAGTACATTCCAAAAGTACTGACCACATATATGTTTGTGTGGCTACATTATTTCATAAAGTAGGTTCTGGTGTTCTTCCTCAGCAGTATGATTTGTCATAATAACCACTTCCTACATCCCGCCCAATTGGTAAGTCCTCATGTCTAGGGGCCAAGCCTATGATTACTTTTACATGTTCAGCTCCTATTAGTTCAAACTTTAT
The DNA here is from genome assembly GCF_002878395.1 of Capsicum annuum. Lineage (NCBI taxonomy): Eukaryota > Viridiplantae > Streptophyta > Magnoliopsida > Solanales > Solanaceae > Capsicum > Capsicum annuum. Next base: position 164,744,959 of record NC_061120.1, on the reverse strand, counting down.
GTTTTCACTTTTGGTCAGCTGGGGTCTATCCCCGTGACTTTTCAGTAGACTTAGAGGCTTTTTAAGACTAATAAATTAATTTACTTTCCCTTCAGATTTTTGATGAGTTTTCATATGATGTTTAGTTTGCAGTATTTTATTGAGATTGTTTATTAACTTGAATCAAACTATTAATTCCAATTCATGTTTTTAGTATATTATTAATGACTCAGTCCTGGGAGGATGTCATGGGTTAGCTTTGAAGTTACATATAGTCTTAAGAATCATGTGACATCTAGAGATAGTCTTGTGTCACTACACGTGAAGACACCCAAGGTGGTATAAGCTTTGAGATATATAAGAAGATGATAAGCAGCCTATAAGTGAGGTTCTCTAGGTTCTTATTTAAACTAACTGAGATATTGAATACTATTTATGTCAATCCTAGTGTTAACAAGAAAACTCAACTTGCCAATCAACTTTCAATATAGGGTTGGATCCGAAAGAGAAACACCTTTCTTAGCTCTTAACATGACATTGGCATCAAGTGGTAAAGACAAGCTAGAACAATGTAAGAAACCTTACTCCTTGAGAAGGTAGAAGGAAAAATTTCTTTGAGATACAATTACTCCTCCCCATCCATATAACACTTCCAAACCCAAGAAATAATGAAGTTTACTAAGATCTTTAATTTTAAAAGTATCATCAAAGAATTGCTTGAGCTGATAAATTTTTGAGTGATCAGTCCCTATAATGATCATATTATCTACATATACTGCTATAAAAATGAAGGACTGAGGAGATTTAGTAAAGAACAAGGAGTAGTCATACATGGAATGACTATAACCTTTGTAGAATAAGGCAGCAAATAATTTCTCACACCACTTTCTGCTAGCTTATTTTAAACTATATAGATACTTATTCAAAAACCATAGAATGAGCAGGAACTTCAAGTCTGGGAGGTAAATCTATATAAAATTCTTCATGAATATCTTCATACAAGAAGGCATTGTTCCTATGATCTAGTTGATATATATTCTATCCCATCTTAATTGTACAGCTATTAATGTTCTTACTGTTGTCATCTTAACACCAGAGAAAAAGTCTCTACATGATCAATTCCTTCTTGTTAAGTATATCCCTTTATTACCAATCTATCCTTGTATATTTCCATACTACCATCCACTTTGTGTTTGATTTTATACACCTATCTACAACCTATACTTTTCTTTCCCTCAGGTAGATGAACAAGGTCCCAAGTATTATTATTATGTAGAGCTTTAAAATCTTGTACCATTGTAGCTTTCCAGGCATGGTAAGAATCTACCTCTATCATTCACTATTATGGAAAACATTATTAACAAGTTGTTGACTATTAGGACTTAAAATCCCAGGAACAATGTGGCTATTGTTTCAAAAAATAGTTCTACGGCACGTGACAGGGGAATGTAATGTAGTAGAGGCAGATGATGTATTATTTTTTAGAAAAGGTAAGGGTATAAACATAATCAGTGAGCTGCTTAGATATTTGCTGATTTCTTTGAGAATATTTGATAATTTCTTTTGGAACTTCTAGTTGGTAAAGTAGTGTGTAATTTTTGTGAACTTTGTATTTCAGCAGTTATATTGTTATCAATCAAGGGTGATACAGATTGGCCATGATACAATTCAGTTCTTAATACATTATCATCTACAATATCATTCATTATAGCGGTTCTGTGCAAGGTGTAATTAGTAAAAAGGTGATCAACAAAATTTACAAATTGTAAAACTGAAGAAAAAGTGCCTTTGTGTGATGGTAGTGTAAAAAGGGAAAAACGTTCTAATAGAAAATCACATCCTTGGAAACATGTATTTTATTAGTTGTCAGACATAAGACTATGTAACAATTCAACACCAAAGAGATATCCTACAAATACATGGGGACTATTTCTAGGTTCAAACTTATCCCTGTGTACCTTTAGGATAGTAGGGTAGCATAAACATCCAAGGCTTCTCAAGCAAGAACAATTAGGTTTTATTTTGTACAACACTTCAAAAGGATATTTTTTGTTCAAGGATAAGGTAGGTAGTCTATTAATGATGTGTGGGGCTGTCAGTATGCACACTCTCAAGTATTTTAGAAGTAGTTTGGGTTAAAAAAGTAGGGCTCTAGCTATCTCAAGCAAGTACTTGTGTTTTCTTTGTACTACATTATTTTGTTAGGGTGTATAAGGACATATTTTCTGATGGATTATGCCCTTTATCTGGAAGAAGGAGGATGCTTCGCTGTTGGTGAATTCTAGACCATTGTCTGGCCTAATAATTTTGACATGAATAAAAAATTGGTTCTCAACCATAGTGATGAAAGTTTTGATTACCTTTAAGTCATTTCTTTTGTAACTCAAAAAGTGAGTCCATATTGATCTACTATGATCATCCACTATAGTCAAAAATATTGGTAATTGTCATGTGTACTTTCATGATAGGGACCCATAAATCCACATAGAGAAGTCTAGAATCTTACTAGTCTTTGTAGTGCTTTGTGTTAAAGGAAGCCTTGTTTGTCTAGACATTGGACAAATAGTGTACAAAAGGGTTGTTTGTCTGAAAATTTGGCTGGTATGGATAGGATTTCCCTCATCTTGTAAAAAGTCACATGTACTAATCTAGTGTTCCAAAAAAAAGTAAATATTGTTTCCCTAGAAAAAAGAAGAGTACATAGAATGTAATTCACTTTCACAACGTGAAAATGGATAATCTATAGTACTAGCTTTATTTTTATTACATGGGATAGGATTCACTACATGAAGAACTGTAAATCATTGTATTTTTTAGATAGGGTGGACTTGGTCTTCAAGCATGTTGAATAGAGAAAGTAAAACTCATCCTTGTTGTTACCAATTACCCGAGGCATCTTTAATTAAGGGGCCTAGCATAAGAAAAAAGTATCAATGAAGGGCATAACACATTTAAGAAATGAGACTAGTGAGTGAAAGGAGATCATACTATATTTGAGAATGGTACAAATAACACACTATGCAAAATGATGGTAGGCTGTAATAATCAAATCACCAATTTGTTTCACTTTCACCTTGTATCCATTTGGAAGGATAATGAGCAAAGGGCATAGTAACGTCTTAAAATTTGTCAGTAGTGTTTTATTAAAATTCATATAATTGGAAGCTCCCAAATCTATAATCCACAAGTCATAATTTGATTGAAAAAGTTTACATGAAGAATTATCAAAATCTATAGAGGAAGAGCAGATCATAGAACCTGTAAACTTTACTGCTTTATCAGTAAGATTTATGTTGTTAGGTCCTTATTTTCCCCCAAAGTGGTGTAGCAAATCCATCACATGTGCATATTGTTATTTGGTGAGAGTGGGTTGTTGATTTTCTTCCTTATTATCCTTTTTATCTCCTCCAGTTCCAATGTTTTTGTATATATTTAATGCAATGTTCTTCCCTTTATTGTACTTAGCATTAGCACTGGAATTGTACCTTAAATTTTTTGTGTAACTAGTTCTATTGTTAAAGCTATATCTAGTTTGATTCTAGTGGTTATTGTAAGAATGATTATCTCTATTTCCCTGAGTATCATCTTGGGGAAAACCATGTAACTTGAAATAGTTCTCCTTAATATGACATATTCTCTTATATTACTCACAGAAAAGAGTGGATTTGTGAGAACCTACTGGAAATTAACTTCCTCCAGAGAGAAATTAGTCTTTAAACCTTTTAAGTTAGAAATACTTGCAAAGTAACTTGTTGCATATGGAGAAGTAGATTCCATCAGCATTTTTCTTTTCGGCTTAAACACTAGTTGCTTTTCCTCTTGTATCAAAATAGAGAAAGCTTGTCCCATAGAAGGTAGAGGTTTCATCATGAGCGTACTACCCCAAACAACTGTATTGACCTCATTGAGAACAATTAAAATTGAATAAGACATCTTTCCTGTTCAGTTTTATGTGTTTCATCCTTTGCTCCACAAATACACAAGCATCTGCATTTAAATTTATCTGTCAAATTGCTAAGTTCCTCCTACGTCTTCTTTATCCTTGTGTAATAGGTAGTATTATACAAACTCCTTGAGTTAAATCATTGACTTTTTTTGAATTTGATACAATTTCGTACCATTAGTTTGATCATAACTATCTCTGAGCTCTCTTCACAACTCAGCCAAATTGTTCATAGACTACACATTATCTGTAATTTTCTTAGTAAGTGAATATAGGATCCATGATGTTACAACGTCATCACCTTTGCAAATATCGCTGTTAGGCAGAATATGCAGCAGGTTTCACAGTCACCACTGATGAAACCTAATTTATTCTTTGCCAAAAGAGATCACATAATTTTTCTTGAGAACTCCCAAGCGGACATGCAACTGTACGTGGTCTTATCAAGTAGTAAAGTGGCCTTCAAGAACCCGAGTATCGATCCCACATAGACTTGATTAAGCAACGATTCTATTTTAGTTCATAATTTATATTAATTTGGTGCAATAGTAACCAAAAGAGAGTTTGGAAATTGTAAATAAAGTAAACAATTTGGAAAGTAAAGATCTTATACCAATCAATGGGAGAAAACCCAGGGTTAAAGCAGTTCGACAATCATACTATGTCTTGAATTTCATTCATAAACTCGCTTCTTGGTTGTAGATTCATAGGGTTAATTGCATGATTATGGTTTCCCAACCTCTAATCCTTCACCTAAGTTAAACCTTACAACTACATCATTGAGCGGGGATATAATGATCAAATTAGGTTATTTCAGTTGTCATCCTATGTTTGAATCAAGTAAGTCTCCTAAGTATATCCCAGTCCTAGGTGCTAAGTTCAATTCTATATTTTATAAAAGAATAAAACTCATACTTTGTTCATATCCATGCTCTATCCTCTATTTCCTCTCCCGAGATCAATAGGTAGACAATTGATATATTCTAAGGGTTGTGAATCCTTAAAATAGTTAAATCAAAGATGAACACATAACAAATATTGATAAGCAAAATTAATTAACTTAATTCAAAACAAAAGTAATCACGTCTTTGGCTTTAACCTCGAAAAGGGCCTTTAGCCGCGCATAGTCATAATCGTAATCACAAAATAGTAATTAATGACTAAAAACATGAATGAACAAAATAAAAATAATAAAAACCTAATGAAGAAGTTATAGCAGTCCTTTGCTCTCCAAAATATGCTAAAAGATGTGTAAAACTGTGATGCAATATGTATTTATAGTATAGGAACAAGCCCTTTTCGTGTTGGATAAGAAAACCTTCAGTTATTGAGCTCGGGACTAGGTAGGGTGCCTCCCTGGGTAGATCCCCACTCCAGGTGAGGCGTCTCCTTCAAATCGCCCTACCTCTCTGAAATTTGTTGTTCGAAATTTTTCGAAGGCACAGGAGCACCGAAATGTGCCTGCGTCACAGGCTAATCACCTTTAGGACCACCACACGCCTATTGGTTACTAGTTTAGGCCTCTTATGAATCCATTTATATTTTTCATGCATCCATTGGCCACTACTACAGTACACACGCACCCAAGACACTCTAGGGGTCCAAAATTGCGTCAATCTGCGTATTGTGCCTTTGTTGAGCCATTCAGAGCCTTTTTGAGTTATTCCCACTTGATTTGAAGATTTTATATCATTAATATATCATCATAGTAAATTCACCAAGAATACTATAAAATTAAACACAACAATGTAAAGCTCAAAACAACACAACATCCAACACAACGAACTAAAAACACGAGCTAAGCATAGGCTAATTTCACTTTGATCTTTAACTCATTGTTTTGAACCTTGTCTTGATATAATTAATGAGCATTATAAAAAAAAAATTCACATATAATTACACATAAAAACCATTTGGAACACTTTAAACACAATAGAATCCACAGAAATCAACTAGACAAGCACCTAGCAAGCTAGTAACACTAGTTTTTTAAGTCGAACTCTAAATGAATCTTTTAGGTACAAACCTATTTGAAACTCACTTTTAACATCATAAACAAATGATTTAACACTATTATACACATTTATATCATTATCAACCCATATATCACATGAATCATCCTCAAAACAAGGCTAAAAAGGCTAGAATAGTGCACTAGAATGCATAAATACACCCAATATCATTTCTCCACCATCCATTTCATCAAAGTGAGCAGTAAAAAGGACTAAACCTAGGATATTATAGATATACACTGTAACAACCCACATTTTTGGGCTAGAACGTAAAATTGTCATTCCTACCCGTATAGACCCAAACCCAATGATTCTTTGTTAATATATGTGTGATCAATTAGGTAGTATGGGAATATAGTTGAGCATGAATTAAAATAATAGAGGTCCCTTAATTCAAAGATGAGTCAAAAACTCTTCTATCGATTAAGTTTTAGTGAACCTAAACTTGGGTCAACTAATATCTACCATAACTTCGCATATATATCAAATTAGAGGGACTAATATATATAAAATGAAATGTCTATGAGTCTTCTTTACAACACCACAAGTTTCACCTAAATCCGATACCCAAGTTAAAAGTTATAGCACTTTTCATGAGAGGTGGTGAGCTGTCACGATTACACTACTCGGTGGTGCATTGGCGGTGGAGCCAACCCGCTCAGCAGTAAACCTCAAAATCACAATTTTCCAAAAAAATAGATCACCACTTTTACACCGCTCAGTGATGCCTAGAGCGGTGGGATCAATACCGCTAAACGGTGAGCCACAAAACCAGGATTTTTCTACAACTTTTAAGTTTAAGGGGCAGTCTCATCTTTTCCCTACAATTCCTAATCGTATTAACTAATGATTAAAATGTTTTTAGGGTATAATATGCCCACATTCACTCAAATATATCAATAACAAAAAACCCTAACCTCCCTCCCAAAGATCAAGAGTCCATACTCTAATTTCAAGATTTTAAGATTTCAAGAAAAAGGGTCAAGATTTGGGTTCCAATCTTCAAACTAAACAATATAAGGTACGTGGGGTATTACAAAACTACATGGGATTGTTGAAAAAGTTTTGAGTAAGGTTTAAAGTTATGGGATCATATGTTTTTGAAAGGTTTTGAATTTACAATAATAACTACGCATTGTGAATCATTCTAATGACATGTGTTTTGGTCTTGAGGCCTTATATTGAAATTGATCTTTTACTCATACATATATGTATGTAAGCATTTAACGTTTTGAAATTTGAATTGAGAGCATGAATATTAATACTCCCTCTCCGATTGTAAAGCATCTTAATTACACATGTTATGAACTATTCAATTTTATATTGAAATGCATGCCATGAATGTCTTTACTATTGTTTATTGACTTGGTTTTGGTGATGACATGAAGAGAGGGCATTTTTATTAATTACATAAACAATATTGATGATTTAAAGAGTTGCATGGTTTGTTAAAAGATACTTGACCACCACATGTTTGTGAATTGAACTTAAGGATCTTTACCTAAGTTTTCGTGAATTTCACTGTACACATTCTCTTGTATTGTTTAAATGATTCAGTGGTCTAAACATTGTGTTTCTTTAAAAGATTTGTAACTTGATAATGTATGGCTGAGAAGTATGACTTGCAAGTCTTAGTATGACGATACCAAATCAGATAATGTCATAATAGACTCAAAACATAACAAAAGTCCAATTTTATATCAATTTTAGAATTTGAGTTTCTAAATATGCATGCTCATAAAAGGTTAAAAATGTCCTTAAGAGATGTTAGTTTGGTACCCGAAGAAGGCACAAGATCAGAAAACTCATTGCCCAAAACCGTGTTTTGCCGATACGGGTTATTATGTCCCCAAGAGAGATTATACGCTGGCCTAGTGCCCTGAGGTGTATCAGACTCAAAAACTCTAACCTTTGTGGAAAACATAGGTTGGGGGAATTGGCTGCGGAGTTAAGGGTGGATTCCATATAGCCCATGGAATATCAGACTTATCGGGCGTACCACTTAGTTCAGAAGTAAAACAACGAAAGGAATTGTATCTACGAAATTGTTTTAAGATTATTTGAGATTAACCATGTGTTTTAAATTATTTCATGCATAACATTTTATGAAATTCTCACAATTATGTTATATATAAAATTACATTATTTTGGATTTCTCTGTGTACCAGTACATTTGAATTGACCCCCTATATTTCAAGGTTCGAGGCTAAGTCCAGGGGTCCCGCTAAGCCGTAGATTTGTCAAACAGAAGTATGCAGTTGGTGAGCCTCCCTTATTTCAAAAGGCATATTATTAGAACATTGTTATTTTATTTTGTTTTAGTTCGGTTAGGGCCCTTATACCAATTTTTAGATAGATATTGGTTTTAACATTGTTAGAGATTTGCCAAACTGGTGTCGTATGTTTCTGAATGTTATGAACTCAAAGTTTGTATTGTTCAGCAAATTAAGAGATTGAACATGTTTCCATCTTAAATATCTTTTTCTATATTTCCTTATGGTATATGAATAGTATGCATGATTGCCAGATAGAGAAGGGTGATCGGGCCTTTATGGTTTGAGATGCTTGTCATGGCTAGGGCCTCGGCTCAGGTCGTGACAAACTTGGTATCAGTTCATGATTCATGGTCCTAAGGTTTATGCAAAATTACATTGGGTAGAATGCTTTTTATGAGTGTGTTGTTCGCCATACTTATAGACAGGAGGCTACAAGGCGTTTAGGAATATCTCTCTCTTTCTTTCATGACTTAGTCTGTGTTGTAGAGTCTAAATGTCCTCTAACCAATGATTCCCTATATTTCACAAAATTGATCATGCCTCCTAATATTTTTAATATTTCTCTCACTGTTTTTCTCACCTAACATTTCTCTCACTAACTTTCACTCAATCAATGTTCACTCAACCAACGCGCAATAGGCGACGCCGACACCAGTGATGATGTACGTACGCCAGCAAAAGGTAAGGTCCTCTCTCCTCCTAGATCTCCCCATCCCCATCTCTACCCTCTTCTCTCTCCTTTCTCCTCTGCCTTTCCCCCATAGACACCATAATCGTCAGCGGACTTAGGTTTACCGCTAGCTTGACTCGACTCCAGCGATGGGAAAAGGCACAGCATTGGTTAGAGAAGGTTGGTATGACAACCCTATTCTGATAAGTTCCACAGGACACTCCACCATTATTCCGGCGATACATCGGCGGGCTTGTCCGATGACCCATTTTTGGCACCCAATTTTGACAACAAAATTATTAAAATCAGCAGCAGCATGTAGGAGTATCCCGATGACATATAAACCATTGACTTTTACCTAAAGAATACTGTTTAGTTTCTCTGATGGTTAAATCACTACATACTATGTTGATTTCTTTATACTATTCTGCTCTTATTTCCCGTCTGTTTTTGCTTTAATGTTTCTTGTTTTCCTCTTCTGAGAGGTTAAGTGGTGTTTGGATGTTTGTCTTAGTGGTGTTTATTATTTTGTTTGTTGTGTTTGTTTTAGCTGCTAGGATGATTAGGGTACTTTGTCCGTTCTTCTCTTACTGTTTCCAGCCCGTTGCTTTGTTTATTGGTACATCGATTTGGGGATTTGTTTTGGTTGAGTAGTGGTTGGAGGGGTTAATGGGGGAATAGGGTCATGTACAAGAGGGTTGGGGGTGGGGGCGTGCTAGAAGGGGATAAAGATGGAAGGGCTGGGGTGGGTTTGGGGTATAGGTCAGGCGATAAGGCAGGTTTAGGGAAGGGTGTTAGAAAAAGGCATAAGGTGAGAGAAGATAGGTTGAGGGGAGGGTCTTAGAACATTGGGACCCTACATTTTAAGTCGGTAGAGCTGGTGAATATTCTTAAGAAGAGGAGGATTAATATTGCATGTGTGGAGGAGACTAGGTGGGTAGGATCTAAGGCTAGGGATATGGATGGGTACAAGCTGTGGTATTTGGGAAGTGTGAGGCATCGGAATAGAATGGGTATCTTAGTGTATGAGGAGCTTAGAGGACATGTGGTGGAGGTTATGGGGGTCAGTAATAGGCTGATGAAGATTAAGTTGGTTATTGAGGGTTTTGCATTGCATGCGTGTAGTATGTATGTGCTGTAGGTGGGCTTGGAGGAAGAGGTAAAAGCGAGTTTTTGGGAGGAGTTGGATGAGGTGGTGAGAAGAGTGCCTAGTTCGGAGAAGATTGTCATAGTAGGGGACTTTAATGGCCATATTAAGGCCTTATCGGGAGGATAAGACGATGTGCATAAAGGTTTTGGTTTTGGTGACAGAAATGGTGAAGGAGTTGCTCTGTTGGATTTTGTAAGGGCCTTTGGGCTGGTGATATTGAATTTGAGTTTTCCAAAGAAGGAGGATCACCTGATTACTTTTTGTGATGCGATAGCCAAGACCCAGATTGACCTTTTGCAGCTTAGGAAGGGGGATAGGGGGCTATGTAAGGATTGCAAAGTCATTCCGAGTGAGCATCTTTCGACCCAGCATAGAATTCTAGTGATGGACTTGTCTATCAAGAAGTGCAAGAAAAGAAGGGTCAGGGAGGGTGGACCTAGAATTAATTGGGGCTGCTTGATGTTAGTTAATGCTCTAGAGATAAGGGAAAAGGTAGCAGAAAAGAGGGAGTGGGAGATCAGGGGGGACGTGGATACTATGTGGGATAGGGCTGCCAGTGGCATCACAGAGACTGCCAGAGAAGTGTTAGGTTTTTTGAGGGGTCGGGAAGGACGACATTAAAAGGACTGGTGGTGGAATGAGGAAGTGAAGAAGAAAGTGGAGATTAAAAAAGAGGCATATGTTAAGTTAATTGAGAGTAAAGATGAAAAGGAGAAAGGGTGAATAGGTAAGCTTACAAAGTAGCCATGAAGGAGGCTAAATTAGCAATTTGAGAGCTTGTATGTGGGGTTAGAGGTGAAAGATGGGGAAAAGTGGTTGTAGACACTTGATAAAGCAAGGAAGCAGAAGAGATGGGACCTCAATCAAGTAAAGTGCATTAAGGGAGGGGAATGGTAGTGTTTTGGTGGAGGAGGTTCACATTAAGAAGAGATGGCTGGAGTACTTTCATAGACTTTTAAACGAGGAAGGAGACATAGGCATTGTATTGGGGAAGATGGAGCACCTAAATAAGAGTCATGATTTTAGATACTGTAGGCGTTTTAAGATTGAGGAGGGCAAAAAAGCTATTCATAGGATACGGAGAGGTAGGGCGACGGGGCCCAATGAGATTCCGGTAGATTTTAAGAAGTATGTTAGTGAGGCCAATTTAAGGTGGTTGACAGATTTATTTAACAGCATTTTCAAGAATGCAAGAATGCCTGAGGCTTGGAGATGGAGTATAATGATTCTGTTATATAAGGGTGGCATTCAGAGCTGCAACAACTATAGGGGTATTAACCTGTTGAGTCACACTATGAAGATTTGAGAAAGAGTGATCGAGCGAAAGTTAAGGAGGGTTTTGTCTATTTCGGAGAATCAGTTTGGATTTATGCCTGGTCGCTCGATGAAAGAGGCAATCCACCTAGTGAGGAGATTATTGGAGCAGTATAGAGAAAGACAAAGGGATTTAAACATGATGTTCATTGACCTAGAAAAGGCATATGATAAAGTCTCGAGGGAGGTTCTTTGGAGATACTTAAAGGTAAGAGGGGTTCAGATGGCGTACATTAGAGCTATTAAGAAGATGTACGATGGAGGGAAGACCCGATTGATAATGGAGGAAGGAGACTCAGAGTAGTTTTTGGTCAAGATCGGGTTGAATTAGGGATCGACTCTTAGTCCGTTCCTTTTTGCATTGGTGATGGACATGTTGATGCAGATAATTCAAGGTGAGATTCCTTGGTGTATGTTATTTGCAGATGATGTGGTGTTGATTGATGAGACGTGAGGGGGTGTTAATGACAAATTGGAGGTTGGGAGGCAAACCCTTGAGTCTAAGGGGTTTAGGTTGAGTAGGTCCAAAATTGAGTATTTAGAATGAAAGTTTAGCGAATTAAGATAGAAAGACAAAGAGGTGGTAAGGTTGAACTCCCAGGATGTTTGTAATATGAACAGTTTTAAGTATCTTAGGTATACGATTCAGGGGAATAATGAGATTAATGAGGATGTCTCTAAATGTATTGGAGTAAGTTAGATGAAGTCGAGGTTAGACTCAGGAGTGTTGTGTGATAATAAGGTTCCCCTTAACCTTAAAGGCAAATTCTATAGAGTGGCAATCCTTCTGGCTATGTTGTATGGTAAGGAGTGTTGGCCAGTCAAGCACTCACACATCTAAAAATTAAAGGTGGCAGAAATTAGAATGTTGTATTGGATGTATGGGCTTACTAGAGGTGACAGAGTAAGAAATGAGATTATTTAGGAGAAGGTGGGAGTGGCTTCAGTGGAAGAAAAGTTTCAGTAAGGAAGACTGTGATGGTTTGGGAAAGTGATGAGGAGGAGTATGGATGCCCCAGTCCAGAGGTGTGAGAGTCTTGCTTTGGATGGCTTTAGAAGAGGTAGAGGTAGGACAAAGAAATACTGGAGGTAGGTGATTAGACATAATATGGAGCAGCTCTAGCTGACTGAGGACGTGACCCTAGATAGGAAAGTGTGGAGGTCGCGAATAAGGGTAGAAGGATAATACGGGTGTGTGGGTTGCAGCTTGTTGTCTGGAGAGTCTTGTGTAGCCGAGTTAGTAAGCCTAGGTCCATGTTCATAGGTTCCTTATTATGGGAGTGTAGGTTATTACTAGGTGGGTGCACTAGGTCTTATGGCTTAGTACCTATTTTCTTATTCTGTGTTGCCCTTATGTCTAATATTTCATATTTCTCTGATGTCTATTTTATTATTTATTATTCCTTATTTTCCATTATATTTTCCATCCCTTTGTGTAGTGTTCTCTACTTTAAGTCGGGGGTCTATCGAAAACAGCCTCTCTACTTTCTCTGATGTCTATTTTATTATTTATTATTCCTTATTTTCCATTATATTTTCCATCCCTTTGTTTACTGTTCTCTACTTTGAGTCGGGGGTCTATCGGAAACAGCCTCTCTACTTCCTCGAAGGTAGCAGTATGGACTGCGTACATCTTACCCTTCCCAGACCACATTCTTGGGGTAATACATTGGGTATGTTGTTGTTGTTATTTATCATGCCTCCTCATAGAACCAACAAACAAAACACCCAATCTTAGGATGTTCGTTCCACTCATGGGATGTGGACCCGTAATAGAGCTTGTAGCCCAGAGATTGTTGTCACTCCGGGAGCTCCTCCAGTTCCAACTAGTCCACCTCGGGCTCCACGAATCGATGTTAACCATCCCCAACCTCCTCAAAGGGATATTTTGAATGCTGAGTTCTGACAGTCCATCCATATGATTGCATAGCTGGTTACCTGTAATACCCCGTACTTCTACCTGGCTTAAATTCATCCCAAAAATGTTAAAGACTTGTTCCAAATTTGTCCAATTCGTCACAAAAATGTTAAAGACTTGTTAAACATTTTAGAGGCTTTCAGACTGAAGTCTGAATATCTAGTCTGAAAGCCTCTAAATTGTCTGAATAAGGAGTTAATGGGGCATGTCCCCAACTAACTCCAACTGCTAAAATAAACTAAATACCAAAATGATAAAGTATCCTCGTATGATGAGGACTCACTGTTAGTCTACTGCTACTGACTGAAACCTAAAATTACCTATGCATGGTCTGGAACCTAACCGTCTGAACCCCCGATATAAAACACCATAGCATAAAAGAAAAGTATGTATTAGTATATGTGAATGTACTAGTATGCAAAGTGAGGTAAGGCTGAATGCATGGGGTTCATTTGCATGAACTATAACTGTCTAATAACATGAATATGACTGGGTGAGAATACATGCATGAAAACATAACTGTAACTAAGAATGTGAGGATTTTGAATACTGAATATACTGAGAATGTGAATACTGATAACTAATATGCTATTTACTGAGTGGCTGTATCTAACAGTCTTAATTCTGACGGAACTAGCTGAGTTCCGTACTGAGCTAAGTGATTGTATCTGACAGTCCTAAAATCTGTAGAACTATCTGAGTTCTATTCTAAAAACTGAGATTGAGACTGTGGGAGGTAGTCATCAAACTGACATGCCCCTAATATAGAAATATAGCTGAGTTGGGGTCCAATCTGTAACCCTAATTGGAAGGGTGTCAATACCGTGCCACTGGTAAGGACAAACTGTGAGTGACCCTTATCTGGCAGGTACACTAAGGAAAATAGTGGGACCCTCATCTGATGGGTTAAGCCACCTCATCAACCCTCATCTGATAGATTTTTGATGTGTCAACCTACATTGGCTACATAGTTCTGGAATGCAAGGACTGCTTCTAAGACTCACACCCTCTGCTAGCAGGTCAGTTCCCATCCTTAGGTTCACTCGGTGCTGAATTCTAATCCCAACTAAATAGATGCTGAATTGATTATACTTAGCTAAACGAGACTGAGTTCACTGTATTCCGTTGACTGATAAAATACTACAGAGTTTTGTTAACTAAGTTAGTTTACTGAGATTACTGAGTAGGACTGGACTGGTACTGAATTTACTGAGTTTTCCTGAGTCATGTGACTGGCTGAATTCTACTGATCATGGCTTGATCGAGAGCATCTTGAATACTGACTTTGGCTCTTGGCATATAGCTAAATTATCAGATAGAAGTTTCCCCAGGACTCGATAGCATAAAAATAACAAGACATGACACTTCATGAACATATAACCATAGTCAACAATTCATAGTACAACTGTTTGGTATTTTCATGAAGTATTTGCATGTCAAAAGCTTACACATGAATAGGAATACATATAAACATGTCATAATTTCGTAAGTCTAATCTCCTGAGCATTTCACCAAACCATTACAATGTATAACAATAACATGGAGGTCATTGTGAACATAAGGTTAAAGCATGGATTCATCAATTTGGTCACAATTGAGTCATAAAGCATAATTCTTATTCTTTTAGGCATTTTAGAAAACACCTTGCATGCATAACTTGAGGCTTAGGCATGAACATTAAAATAATACATAATGGAAATATTTTTCACTTCAAATACAAGAAGTTCAACCACATACTAACATAATTTTATTATATGTATTAAAGATTTCAACTTGGTAATCATACAATAACATAAACATGGATATGCTTCAACTCATAACATGAAATTCAAAATTTATATTTTGGAAAGGGTTTATTGAGCTTCATGGGTGAAAGGAACCCATGAATCAACACTTTACATACCTTAGAACATAAATCCTTAAGGGTTCTTGAAGGAATCCTTGAGTCTTGTTCTAAAATTTTGAAACTAGGGTTTCTTGCTTTTGAGAGAGAATGAAGAATTTTGGGGAAACTTGAGTGAATAATGAATTATTTAGGTTATTTAGGGATTAATTTCATGTTTTAGGACTGAATAGGGTGGGAGAAATGACCCTTTTACCCCAAAAACCCATAATAAAATTTTTGTAAAATGGGATTGGCCTTGTGACACTACCCATAGAAACATGAACTGGCCCACGCGATGCGTAATCTAGAAACGGGACTGACCCGCATGATACGGGGCTATCACGAGACTTCACTATTTTGGGAAACCAAACTTGCCCTTAAGCTATCCAAAAAAATCCCAAAACTCACCCGAGATGTACTATTAACTTGCTCCATTATGAATCAACTTGAAAATTGACAAACGGAGATCGGGAAGGTCATGAAATAAATCCTCGAAGATAGGAGGCTTAGAATAAGAGTAAGTCCTTAACACTTGGCAAAAATTTTCTAAGTGTTGGATCTTTTATAGAGCTTTAAGAAGATAAATTTGACTTAGACTTTTATGGGGTCTTACAATATCTCCCTCTTGGGAATATTCATCCTCGAATGAGATTGGCTGAGAGGGGAGAAATGATAATTGAAGTACCCGCTGAATATGAACAACTGAAACATGATTACATGACTAACATGAGTGATTTACTTGAACTCATACCGAACATATATATCTGATTCATGGTTTTATGGATAAACTGATTCATGAATGCATGACTGGTATTTTTGATAAATTGAGTTTCTCATAACGAGAATGCATATTTGATGCATGAATGCATGACTAATCTGATTTATGAACATATGACTGAATATGAAATGATATTTGATACCAAGTTTATGATGGAAATCTAAGTGTGAAACTGGATTATAATTGAAATCTGAACTTGAAACCGAATAAGCTTTAGGAAAGCTATTACCTTGGGCTGAGTCTGAGTTTGTGGAGAAGAGGTGAGGATCTTGGTCTGCATAACTGCTTCTGCTTCCCAAGTATCTTCCTCAATGGACTAATTCTACCAAAGAACTTTAACTAAAGGGACTTTTTTGTTTCTTAGTCTACGAGTCTGATAGTCAAGGATTTCGACTGGAATCTCTTCGAAAGAGGGGTTGTTCTGAATGTCTATGCCCTCTATAGGAACTACAACTATTGGGTCCCCTATGCACTTGTTAAGCAAGGAGACATGAAAGACTGGATGCACTGAAGCTAGATCTGAAGGCAACTCGAGCTCATAGGCTACTTTGCTAAAGCGACTGAGAATTTTGAAGGGACAGACATATCGGGAACTGAGCTTTCCCTTCTTGCCGAATATCTTTACTCCCTTCATGGTAGAGATTTTTTAGTACACATAATCACCAATCTCTAACTTGAGATCCTTTCTATGCACATCTGTATACGATTTCAATCGACTCTGAGCTATCTTGATCTGTTCTCTGATCAACTAAACTTTCTCTAAGGTGTCGAATACCAAGTCAGGCCCAATCATAGTGACCTCACCAATTTTGAACCAACCAATTGGAGATCTGTATCTCCTATCATATAGAGTTTTGAATGAAGCTATTATAATACTGGAATGATAGTTGTTGTTGTGTACAAACTCAATCAAAGGCAAGTGGTTATCCCAACTACCTTTAAAATCAATTACACAGGCCCTTAGAATATCTTCCAAGGTTTGAATGGTCCTTTCTTCTTGACTATCGGTCTGAGGAAGAAAATCTATACTGAGATGAACTCGGGTACCAGGACCCTTTTAGAATGCTTTCCAAAATTGAGAGGTAAACTGGGTACCTCTACTTAAGATAATAGATAATGGAACATCATGCAATCTAACCAACTCCCTAATATAGAGTTTGGCGTAATCTTCGGTTGAATAAGAGGTATGGACGGGAAGAAAATGAGTTAATTTGGTCATCCTATCTACAATGACCCAAACTAAATCATGTTGATGACGAGTATGAGCCAAACCCAGCACAAAGTACATGTCCACTTCTTCCCACTTCCAAATGGGAATATTGAACTCCTGCATGGACCCACTAGGCTTTTGATGCTTAACCTTAACCTACTGACATGTAGACTACTTAGCCACAAACTCTGTAATATCTCTTTTCATCCCACTCCACTAATAGATCTCCCACAATTTGCGGTATATCTTAGTAGCCCCTGGATGAATCGAGTAACGCGCACCATGCGCTTCTGCAAGAATTCATTGCCTTACATCATCAACACTTGGCACACACAGATGACTCTGACAACACAATATACCATATCCTCCTTGGGAGAAAACCTCAACCTTTTGATCCTTGACTAATTCTTTCTACTTGACTAGACTAGTATCTCTATCTCGGTTTTCCTTAATTTCAGAAACTAGAGATAATTCTGAATAGTTCTGAACCCGTATATTACCTTCTACTGAATCTTCTAAGTGGATACTTAGTCGAGAAAGCTGATGGACTTCTTGAGCTAATTTTTTCTTACTGTCCTCAACATGAGCAACTCTATCCATAGACAATCTATTGAGAGAATCGGCCACTACTTGGCCTTGCTCGGATGGTAAAGAACACTAATGTCATATTCTTTCAAAATCTCTAACTACCTTATTTGATAGAGATTAAGATCTTTCTGAGATAATACGTACTTAAGTCTTTTGTGATCTGTGAACACATCTATATGTACCCCATACAAGTAATGCCTCCAAATCTTTAAGGCAAAAACTATGGCTGCTAACTCAAGATCATAAGTCAGATAATTCTTCTCATAAGGTTTAAGCTATCGGGAGGTGTAGGCCATGACCTTACCATACTTCATGAGGACACAACCCAAACCCACTCTGGACGTATCACAGTACACTACAAACCCATCTGAACCGTCTAGAAAAGCCAAAACTAGAGTTGAGGTAAGTCGAGTCTTCATCCTGAAAACTGTTCTTGAAAGGATCTAACCACTAAAACTTGAATCTCTTCTGAGTAATTCTGGACATAGGGGATGCAATAGATGAAAATCCCTTAACAAACCGTTTGTAATAGCCAGTTAGACCCAAGAAACTCTTGATATTTGATAGAGAGATAGGGTGAGTCCAGTTTCTTACAGCTTTGATCTTTTGAGGATCAACCTTAATACCATCACCAGAAATGATATGACCAAGGAATGTTACCGACCTTAGCAAAAATTCACACTTACTAAATTTGGCAAACAACTAATGATTTTTGAGAGTCTGTAATATGATTCTGAGATGGTCTACATGATCACGCTCACTACAGAAATAGACAAGAATGTCATCTATGAAATTGTATTAAGTAGAGTCCTTTTTATAAGTGTGTTGCACGCCATAAATATAAATAGAAGGCTACAAGGCATTTAGGAATGTTTCTCTCTTTCTTTCATAATTTAGTTCGTGTTGTAGAGTTTGAACATCCTCTAACCAATGATTCCCTGTATTTCATAAAATTGATCAAGCCTCCTAACGTTTTTAATGTTTCTCTCACTATATCTCTCACCTAACATTTCTCTCACTAATATTCACTCAATTAAAGTTCACTCAACCAACATCAAATGGGTGATGTCGATGCTGATAATGATATACGTATGCTGGAAATAGGTAAGGTCCTCTATCCTAAGCTTCTCTCTCTCCTTCTAGATCTTTCCATCCCCGTCTTTACCCACTTTTTCTCTCTTTTCTCATCTGCTCTCTCCTCATAGACACTAATATCACCGATGGGCTTAGGTTTACTGCCATCTTGACTCGACTCTAGCGACGGGTAAAGAAGCAGCGTTAGTTGGAGAAAGTTTGTACAACGACCCAGTTCTGCAAAGTTCCAGAGGACACTCCGGCATCATTCTGGTAATGCACTGGCGGGTTTGTCCAATGACCTATTTTCAGCACCCAATTTTGACAACAAAATTGCCAAAATCACTAGCAGCATGTAGGAGTATCCCGGTGATATCTAAACCATTTACTTTTACCTACTCCTTACTATTTAGTTTCTCTTATATTTAAATCATTACATACTATGTTGATTTCTTTATATTATTCTGCTCTTATTTCCCGTCTGTTGTTGCTTTACTGTTTCTTATTTTCCTATTCTGGGAGGTTAAGTGGTATTTGGATGCTTGGCTTAGTGGTGGTTATTGTTGTGTTTTTTGCATTTTTTTTAGCTGCTAGGATGGTTAGGGTACTTTCTGCTCACCTTTTCTTACTGTTTCCAGACCGTTGCTTTGTTTGTTAGTACATCGGTTTAGGGCACTATTTTAGTTGAGTAGTAGTTAGAGGGGTTAATGGTGGAATAGGGTCATGTCTGAGGGGGTTGGGTGTGGGGGCAGTGCTAGGAGGGGGTGAAGAGGGAAGGGCTAGGGTGGGTTTGGGGTATAGGTTAGGTGCTAAGGTAGGTTTAGAAAAGGGTGTTAGGAGAAGTCGTAAGGTGAGAGAAGGTAGGTTGAGGGTAGGGTCTTGGAACATTGGGACCCTACAGGGTAAATCTGTAGATCTGGTGAAGATTCTTAAGAAGAGGAGGATTAATATTGCATGTGTGTTGAGTAAGTGGGGAGGATCTAAGGCTAGGGATTTGGATAGGTACAAGCTGTGGTATTCGGGGAATGTGAGGCATCGGAATGGATTGGGCATCTTAGTGGATGAGGAGCTTAGAAGGCAAGTGGTGGAGGTTATAAGGGTCAGTGATAAGATGATGAAAATTAAGTTGGTCATTGGGGGTTTTATGCTGCATGTGTGTAGTATGTATGCACCGTAGGTGGGCTTGGAGGAGGAGGTAAAATTGAGGTTTTGGGAAGAGTTGGACAAAGTGGTGAGGAACGTGCCTAGTTCGGAGAAGATTGTCATTGCAGGGGACTTCAATGGCCACTTTAGGGTCTTACCGGGAGGATATGATGATGTGCATGGAGGTTTTGGTTATGGTGATAGAAATGGTGAGGGAGCTTCTCTATTGGATTTTGTGAGGGACATTGGGCTGGTGATACTGAATTTGAGTTTTCTGAAGAAGGAAGATCATCTGATTACTTTCTACAGAGCGATAGCCAAGACCCAGATTAACGTTCTACTACTTAGGAAGGGGGATAAGGGGCTATGCAAGGATTGCAAAGTCATTCTGAGTGAGCATCTTTGAACCCATCATAGGCTTTTAGTTATGGACTTGTATATCAAGAAGTGTAAGAAGAGAAGGGTCGAAAGGGTTGACCTAGAATTAATTGAGGCTGCTCGATGCCAGTTAATGCTTTGGAGATAAAGAAAAAGTAATAGAAAAAAAGGTGTGGAAGAGTAGGAGGACATGGATACTTTGTGGAATAGGGCTGCCAGCAGCATGACAGAGACTGCCAGAGAAGAGTTAGGTATTTCGAGGGGTCGGGTAGGACGGCATAAGGTGGACTAGTGGTGGAATGAGAAAGTAAATAAGTGACTGGAGATTAACAAGGAGACATATGTTAAGTTAATTGAGAGTAAAGATGAGAAGGAGAAAGAGGTGAATACGGAGGCTTACAAAGTAGCAATAAAGAAGACTAAATTAGCAGTTACGGCTGCTAAGTCAGCAGCATTCGAGAACTTGTATGCGGGTTTAGAGGTGAAAGGCGTGGAAAAAAGGTTGTATAGACTTGCTAAAGCTAGGGAGAAGAAGGGTCGGGACCTCAATCAAGTGAAGTGCATTAAGGGGGAGGACGTTAGTGTTTTGGTGGAGGAGATTCAGATTAAGAAGAGATGGCAGGAGTACTTTTATAGACTTTTGAATGAGGTGGGAGATAGAAGAATTGTGTTTGAAAAGTTGGAGCACTCATAGGAGAGTCGTGATTTCAGATACTATAGGCGTTTTAAGGTTGAGGAGGTCAAAGAGGCTATTCATAGAATGCGGAGGGGTAGGTCGATGGGACCCAATAAGATTCCAGTGGATTTTTAGAAGTATGTTGGTGAGGTTGGTTTAAGGTAGTTGACAGATTTATTTAATGGCATTTTCAAGACTGCAAGAATGCCTGAGTCCTGGAGATGGAGTACAATGATTCTGTTATATAAAAACATAGGTGACATTTAGAGCTGCAACAACTATAGGGGTATTAAATTGTTGAGTCACACTATGAAGATTTAGGAGAGAGTGATCGAGTGAAGGTTGAGGAAGGTTGTGTCTATTTTGGAGAATTAATTTGGATTTATGCCGGTCGCTCGACGACAGAGGCAATCCACTTGGTGAGGATATTAGTGGAGCAGTATAGAGAAAAGAAGAAGGATTTACACATGGTGTTCATCGACCTATTAAAGGCGTATGATAAAGTCTCGAGGGAGGTTCTTTAGAGGTTCTTAGAGATGAGAGTAGTCCCAATGGTATAAATTAGAGCTATTATAGAAATGTATGATGGAGGGAATCCCCGGGTAAGAACTACCGGAGGAGACTCAAAGCAGTTTTTGATCAAGATCGGGTTGCATCAGGGATCGACTCTTAGTCCATTTCATTTTGCATTGGTGATGGACGTGTTGACGCGGAGCATTCAAGGCGAGGTTCCTTGGTGTATGTTATTTACAGATGATGTAGTGTTGATTGATGAGACGCGAGGGGGTGTGAATGACAAATTAGAGGTTTGGAGGCAAACCCTTAAGTTTAAGGGGTTTAGGCTGAGTAGGTCCAAAACTGAGTATTTAGAATGTAAGTTTAGTGAATTGAGACAGGAGGACGAAGGGGTGGTAAGGTTGGACTCCCAAGATGTCTGTAAGGCAGACAATTTTAAGTATCTTGAGTCTACGATTCAGGGGAATGGTGAGATTGATGAGGATGTCTTTAAACGTATTATAGCAGTTTGGATGAAGTGGGGGCTAGCCTCGGAAGTGTTATCTGATAAGAAGGTACCCCTTAAGCTTAAAGGCAAATTCTATAGAGTGGCATTCCATCCGGCCATGTTGTATGGTGTGGAGTGTTGGCCAGTCAAGCACTCACACATCCAAAAATGAAGTAGTGGAAATGAGAATGTTATGTTGGATGTGTGTACTTACTAGAGATTATAGAGTATCAAATGAGATTATTCAGGAGAAGGTGGGAGTGGCTTTAGTGGAAGAAAAGTTCCGAGAAGAAAGACTATGATAGTTTGGGCATGTGATGAGGAAAAGTGCGGATGCCCTAGTCCGGAGGTGTGAGAGGCTTCCTTTGGATGGCTTCAGGAGGGGTAAAGGTAGGCCAAAGAAATACTGGAGGGAGGTGATTAGACATGACATGGAGCAGCTCCAGCTGACTGAGGACATGATCCTAGATAGGAAGGTGTAGAGGTCGCGGATAAGGGTAGTAGGTTAATACAGGTGTGTGGGTTGTAGCTTGCAGTCTGGAGAGTCTTGTATAGCCGGGTTAGTAAGCCTAGGTTATGTTCATAGGGTCCTTATTATGGGAGTGTAGGTTATTACTAGGGTGGTGCACTAGGTCTTATGGTTAGTACCTATTTTCTTATTTTGTCTGACCCTTATGTCTCGTATTTCATATTTCTGATGTCTATTTTATTATTTCTTATTCCTATTTTTATATTATGTTTTCCATCCTTTTGTTTACTGTTCTCTACTTTGAGTTGGGGGTCAATCAAAAATAGCCTCTTTTCTTCCTCGAAGATAGCAGTATGGACTGTGTACATCTTACCCTCCCCAGATCCCACTCTTATGGGAATTCACTGGGTATGTTGTTGTTATCTTTTTTGATCATCCCAAGATTAGGATGTCCATCCCACTCATGAGATGTGGACCCGTAGTAGAGATCGTACCCCAGAGATTGTTGTCACTCTGGGATCTCCTCCAATTTCAACTAGTCCACCTTGAGCTCCATGGATCGGTGTTAACCATCTCCAGCCTCCTCAAAGGGATATTTCGAATGTTGAGTTCTAACAGTCCATCCATATGATTGCACAGCTGGTTGCCTGTAATACCCCGTACACCCGGGCGAAGAGTTAGAGCATTTTTAATAAGACAGTGTGCCACCTGATCCATTAGCACATCGTGGAGTTAGGTCAAAATGGAAATCATCAAAATCCAGTGAGCCTCCGCGATTATAGAGTGTTGCCAAGGGCTCAATTTTAGAATAGTCCTTTTTTCAGTGTCTCAGCGTGATACCAATGCATCGCGAGGAACTTCCAGGTCCCATCCAGTATTGTAATGCGATTTCACCGCGTCGTGCTATCAGCTCATTTCCCAGTTTGCAATTTCAAGTGACATGGAGCGATAGCTCTGCGTCGTGCCAGCCTGCAAAATTGGTAAATTTTCTCAAAAATAAAATACGCATCCAAGGGTTAAAAAGGTCAATTTCCCAACCCTATATAAACCCAATAACACATGATTCAACCATATTTTATCCAAAATATAGGGTTTCTCTTATGTTTCTCTCAATAAAAAGCTAGAGTTTTTAATTGGGGATTCATATTCAAGACACAAATTCAAGAATCTCTCCATCAATCTTCATAGAATCAAGAAATAAGGTATGCACAGTGTTGATTCATGGACTTCTTTCATCCATGAAGCTCAAGAACCCTATTTTTAAACTATATGTCATGATGTTCTTGTTTTGAATTGATTATGTTCATGTTGTTATTGTTGGATGATTGACAATCATGCAATTGAGTTAAACTGTGGGACGATGTTGTATTAAATTGATAATCATACCTATTCCCTAAGAGTGCATGCAAGGTGTTTGATAATATGCCCCAATGAATGAATGATGATCAAATACTTAGTTTCCATGTGTCAAGATCATGTCATGCCTCTCAAGTTATGCTATACCAATTTGATTAAGATGATTCCCATGCTAAACCGATGCATTGTGATTGATTAATGGGATGTTTATAGATTAGAAGCATGAAATCATGCCATGTTTATATGCATTACTTTCCATTTGCAACAGTATGATGATCATGTGCTTCATGAAATTCCCAACTATGAAATTATGAATTATTGATATTGGTCATGTGATCAAAAGTGTCAAGCCTTGTGAGTTTCATTCTATCGAGTCTTGGGGTTACTTGTACCTGACAATTTAGCTATGTTCCTAGAGTCATGTTATGTTTTCATGATACTCTCAGTCAAGCCATGATCAGTAGAATTCAGTCAGTTATGTGACTTAGGAAAACTCAGTAAACTCAGTACTAATCCAGTCCTATTCAGTAATCTTAGTAATCTCAAAAATCTCAGTGATCTCAGTCAGTCATCATGCCGCAGTACCATTCCGTCAACCAACGAAACTCAGTGAACTCAGTTTAGCTCCGCTAAATAATACCATTAATATAATTTTAGTTTAGTTAATCAGTTTAGTGTCTATTCTGTTGGGAGTAGGATTCAACACCGAGTGAATCCAAGGATGGGAACTCACCTATTATTCAGTAGAGGGTGTGATCCTTAGAAGTAATCCTTGCATTCTAAAACTATATAGCCAGGTTGACGAAAGTGCTTCCTATCAGAAAGGGTTACCTCACAGCTTCTTTTTACCTATGGCATGGTATTGAAACCCTTCCAGCTAGGGTTATAGGTTGGACCCCACCAGTTCAGTTCTGGGGTATGTCGGTTAGATGATTACCTCCCACAGTCTTAGTTTCAGTCTCAGTAATAGAACTCAGATAGTTCTACAGATTTTAGGACTGTCAGATACAATCACTTAGTATAGTATGAAACTTAGCTAGTTCTATCAGAACTTAGACTGTCAGATACAGTCACTCATTATTAGTATACTAGTTATATGAAACTCATGTTATCAGTATTCAGACACAAGACTGTCAGATATAGTCAATCAGATCAGTTCTTCATAATCAAAACTATCAAAAATAAATATTTAGATTATCCATATCAGTAAACTCAGTTTTCAGCTTACCAGTAATACAATTATTCTGTATTTTAGTAATAGTAAACTCAGGTATCAATAAATCCCTGTTATCAGTAGACTCAGTAGTCAGAACTCAGTATTCAGTCCTATCACGATGTCAGTGATAGTTACGTATTCATGCATGTATTCTTACGTTCATGCTAGTCAGTCAGTTAGTATTGTTCATGCATATGAATCCTTTTGCATTCAGCCTACCTCACTTGCATACCAGTATATTCAAAGTACTGACGCATTTGCGTTATACCATAGGTTCAAATACATGAGTTCTAGAGCATCAGTAGATTCCAGATATCAGCAGTCAGTCAGCAGTGAG
Organism: Capsicum annuum; assembly: GCF_002878395.1. Classification (NCBI taxonomy): domain Eukaryota; kingdom Viridiplantae; phylum Streptophyta; class Magnoliopsida; order Solanales; family Solanaceae; genus Capsicum; species Capsicum annuum. The sequence continues at coordinate 164,719,584 of NC_061120.1, read as the reverse complement.
TCATCATCTTTCAAGGATGATGTGATTTGTTATTTCATTATTTTAGTACTTAGTTATTTTAGTAGTCAGAGTTAGTTGGGTACATATCCCATCAATTCTATAATTTTCAGACATTTTAAAGGCTTTCAGACTACAGCATATTTTGGAGAGTTTATTTTAGTTTTTGTGTATTTTTATACCCCACTTCAGACATTGTTCTATATTCAGTATTAGTTCAGTTTGAACCTTATGGACTTAGAACTTATATTCTGTATATTTACAGTATATTATTTAGTGCTCAGTTACAGATAATAGTCATGGGTTAGCTTGTGGTCCTTTGGGTTCATGAGCATCGTGTTATATTTCGGGTACCAGATTTAGGGCGTTATATTGCCTCTCAGACCCATCAGTCTAAAGATGTAGGTTATATGTCTGGTTCATCTGAGATTACCTGAGTTACTCAATTCATAAGGCTAAACCCACCTATGTTTACTGGTATGAAGGTTGAAGAGGACCCCCAAGGGTTTATTGATTAACTGGAGAAAATTTTTAGAGTTATTCATATAAATGAGGTTGAAGCGGTTGAGTTGGCAGCCTATCAGTTGAAGGATGTGGTCAACCAATGGTATAATAAATGGAAGGATTCAAAGGGTAGTGATGTTGAGCCCTCTGTGTGGGTGAGTTTACGGTGGCTTTCTTGGATTGATTCTTTCCCTGAGAATTGAGGGAGTCAAAGGCTAAAGAATTCATGAATTTAAAACAAGGAAAAATGAGTGTCAAGGAGTACTCCCTGAAATTCAACCAGTTATCCCGTTATGCTCTAGAATTGATGGGCAACATGAGGGCTCACATGAGAAAGTTTCCATTCAATTTCTTGGATGATTTGGTATTATATTGCAAAGAAGCAATGTTGAATAGAGACATGGATTTCTCCAGGTTGTGCATTCATATGCAATAGGTTGAAGAGCAGAAGAAAATGTTGGCAGAAGCAAGAGAGAAAGACAAAAAAGAAAAGATAGCCAGATCTATAGACCAGAATAACAGTCAGCACTAAGGTGGTAATCGGGGTAGCAAGTGGTCCAAAAAGAAGTTTTGGAGCAACGCTCAATCATTCTCCAGCGCCCCAATGCCCATACCTTCAAATGATCAGTGGTCTTTCAACCCTCAGCCTAACAGTAAATAAAGGGCATATGGTACTTATTCCCAAGGAAATATAGCTCTACCACCTCGGTCAATTCTATGATGTGGGACTTGCGGTAAACATCACCCAGGAAAGTGTCAGTTTGGTAGCTTAGTGTGCTATACTTGTGGTCAGTTAGGCTATTTTCAGAGAGATTCTCCTTCCAAAAGTAGGAACTTCAGTGGTTCTAGGTCTCAAGAAAATTTCACAGCCCCACCACCACCACCACCTAAGGGTACTACTTTAGCTACAAGAGGAGGTCGCAACCAGTTGTACCCTTTGTGTAATCTTTAAGATGCAGAGGCTTCACCAGATATAGTCATAGGTACATTACAAATTTTCTCTCATGATATGTATATGTCACTTGATCACGGGTCTACCTTGTCTTATGTGAGCCTATATGTGGCAGTCAATTTTGGGTTTGAGCCTAAAGTTATTCTAGAACTTTTCTCTATTTTCACCCCCTGTTGGTGACTCGATTATGGCTAGGAAGGTGCATAAAAGTTGTGTTATTTCTATTTATAATCATGATACCATAGCAGACCTGATAGAGCTTGATATAGTTGACTTTGATGCTATTTTAGAAATGGACTAGCTCCATTCGTATTATGCCACACTACACTATAGAACCCAAAAGTCACCTTTTTCTTTCTAAATGAACTAGTGATAGAGTGGGAGGGGTATTCTGTACAACATAGGGGGGAATTCATCTCTTATCTTAGAGATCACAAACTTATATCTAAGAGTTGTTTGTATCATCTTATTTGGTCCAAGGATCTAGTACCAAAAGTCCTTCCTTCCAGTCTTTCCCTGTAGTTAATGAATTTTTGAAAGTATTTACCAATGATCTCCTAGGGATACCACCTGATAGGGAGAAAGATTTTGGCATTAACTTATTATCGGACACTTATCTTATCTCTATCCCACCATACAGATTGGCTCCTATAGAATTGAAAGAGTTGAAAGAATAGTTGAAAGATTTTCTTGATAAGGGCTTCATCTATCCTAGTATTTCTCTCTGAGGAAAACCTCTGCTCTTCGTGCATAAGAAATACGGTGCTCTCCATATATGTATAGACTACCATTAGCTAAATAAGGTCACCGTTAAAAACAAATACCCTCTTTTTATTATTGATGATCTGTTTGACCAACTTTAGGGTGCTAGTGCTTCTCAAAGATAGACCTTCATTTGGGGTATCATCAGTTGAAGGTTAGGGAGGCTGATATTTCCAAAGCAGTGTTCCGAACCCGATATGGCCATTATGAGTTCTTAGTCATGTCCTTCGGGTTGACTAATGCCCCTGCAGCTTTCATAAACCTAATGAATAGGTTGTTCCATCAGTTTCTAGACCTATTCATCATAGTTTTCAGAGACGACATCTTAGTTTACTCTAAGAATGAGGAAGATCATGCCACTCACCTACAAATCATCCTTTAGACCCTAAAAGATCATGAGTTGTATGCAAAGTTTTCCAAATATGAATTATGGCTTAATGTTATTGCTTTCTTGGGGCACATTGTTTTGAATGAGGGGATTAAGGTTGACCCCCAAAAAGTTGAGGCAGTGATAAAATGGGCCAGACCAATAACTCCAACTAATATCTAGAGCTTTTTGGGTTTAGAAGCGTATACAGAAGGTTTGTAGAAAGTTTTTCCTCCATAGCTGATCCACTTACCAAATTGATGCAGAAGAAGGTGAAATTTTTGTGGTCTGACTCTTGTGAGAACAGCTTCAAGAAATTGAAAGACAAATTGACTACCACACCTGTTTTGACCCTTCCCGAGGGTATAGAGAATTTTATTATGTATTATGATGCATCCCGGGTGGGACTTGGGTATGTACTTATATAGCATAGTAAGGTGGTAGCTTATGCATCTAGGCAGTCGAAGGTGCACAAGTGAAATTACCCCACCCATGACTTGGAGTTAGCGGTTATGGTGTTTGCACTTAAAATATGGAGGCATTATCTATATGGGGTACACGTTGATATTTTCATTGACCATAAAAGTTTGCAATATGTTTTCAAGCAGAAAGAACTGAAACTTAGGAAAATACAGTGGTTGGAACTGTTGAAGGATTATGACATGAGCCTGCACTATCATCTGGGCAAGGCGAATGTGGTAGCCAATGCCCTCAATAGGTTGTCAATGGCAGTCTTTCTCATAGTGAGAAAGGAAAAAAGAAGGTGGTGCAAGATATTCACCGGCTTGCAAATCTAGGGGTTCGACTTTGAGATTCCAAATATAGAGGAGTAATTTTCCATGAGATAGCTAAATCTTCCTTATGTCCTTAAGTTAAGGAAAAGTAGGTCTAAAACCCTATCTTGATGCAGATTAAGAAAAATATTGGTCAACAGAAGGTAATGGCATTTGAAATTGGGGGTGATGGAACTTTAAGGTATCAAGATAGGCTATGTGTACTGAATGTGGATGTTTATGAGAGAGGATTCTTAATGAAACTCACACCTTGAGATATGCTGTTCACCCAGGCTCTACTAAAATATACCATGATCTTCAGATGATTTATTGGTAAAAAATTATGAAACGTGATGTTGATTTGTTTCTAAGTGTTTGAATTTTCAACAAATCAAAGTGAAAAATCTGAGACCAGGTGGTACTTCCCAAGAGATATCCTTGTCTATGTGGATATAGGAGATGATCAATATAGATTTCATCATGGGGCTTCCGAGGTCCCGAAAGCAATATGACTCCATTTGGGTGATTATAGATCAGATGACCAAGTCAGCTCACTTTCTACGTATGAGGACTAACTATTTGGGAGATTATTATGCCAAGTTGTACGTTGAGGAAATAGTTTGCTTGCATGGGGCACTAGTATCCATTATATCCGATCAAAATACGCAATTATCTTCATAGTTTTGGTGGTCTTTTTAGAGAGTTTTAGGTACCCAAGTGAACCTGAGTACTGCCTTCCACCCTCAGACTGATGGAAAAGTTGAGAGTACCATTCAAACCCTTGAGGATATGTTGAGGGCCTACATAATTGACTTCAGAGCTAGTTGGGTAGATCATTTGTCGTTGATAGAATTTGCCTACAACAATAGCTACCATTCCAGTATTCAGATGGCTTCTTTTGAAGCATTTTATAGAAAGAGATATAGATCACCAATTGGCTGGTATGAAGTAGATGAAACCCGATTGTTTAGACCCGAACTTGTTCATCGGCAATGGAGAAAGTTAAGATTATTAGGGAGTGACTTAATACATCTCAGAGTCTCTAGAAGTGTGACTTAACCCGATTGACTCCAGTTTTGCATGTGTCCATATTGAAGAAGTGCATTGGAGATCATTCCCTAGTGTTGCCCGTAGAGGAGATCAATGTGAAAAAATCCTTGTCGTATGAAGAAGTAACCATTGCCATCTTAGATAGCCAAGTTTGGCAGTTGAGGAGTAAGAAACTAGCCTCGATTAAGGTGTTGTGGAAAAATCAAAAAGCTGAGGAAGCTACTTGGGAGTCAGAGGATTATATGTATGTGAGGTACCCGACTCTCTTCGAAACCATGGATGATGATTTAGAAGGTACAAATCCCATACTACTTTTTTCTTTCCATTTAGTTCTTGAAATAATTCTTTTTGAGTCCTGAGTCATCATTCGGGGATGAATTAACCCAAGGGGAGATAATGTAACAACTCCCATTTTTTGGATAGAACGTAAATCATCATTCCTACCTGTATAGACCCGAACCCAATGATTCTTTGTTAATATATGTGTGATAATCAATTAGGTAGTGTGGGAATCTAGTTGCGCATTAATTGAGATCATAGAGGTCCCTTAATTCAAAGATGAGTCAAAAACTCTTCTATCGATTAAGTTTTAGCAAACGTATAAAATTGCATCAACTTCAATCAACCATAACTTCTCATATATAATGAATTAGAGACCCTACTATATATCAATAAAAGGTCTATGAGTCTTCATTCCAACACCACTGGTTTCACCTAAATCTGATATCTGAGTGAAAAGTTATAGAACTTTTTGTAAGAGGCAGTGAGCTGCCGCGATTACATCGCTCGGCGATGCAGTAGTAGTAGAGCCAACACCACTCAGCGGTAAACTTCAAAATCACAATTTTCCACTATTACACCGCTCACCAATGCCTACAGCAGTGGGGCCAATACCTGTAATGCCCCAGATTCTGAACGCCGGATGCTATACAGTGCTCATAGTCTCGAAGGACCACAGGCTAACCCATGACTGGTACCTACTGCAATATATGTGTATTGACACTGTAAATATATAAGGAATAATGGGCTGAACTACCATAAGGTTCAAATACCTGAAATAATACTAAAGTATGTTATATAACAATACCAAAACAAACTAAAATAAAAATATTGAACATACTGAAGTCTGAATATCTAATCTGAAAGCCTCTAAACTGTCTGAACAAGGAGTTGATGGGACATGTCCCCAACTAACTCCAACTGCTAAAATAAACTAAATACTGAAATGATAATGTATCCTCACATGATGAGGACTCACTGCTAGTCTACTGCTGCTAACTGAAACCTAAAGTTGCCTATCCACGGTCAGGAACCTAAGCGTCCGAATCCCTGGTGTAAAACACCATAGCGCAAAAGAAAAGTATGTGTCAGTATGTTTGAATGTACTGGTATGCAAAGTGAGGTAAGGCTGAATGCATGGGGTTCATATGCATGAACTACAATTGTCTAATAACATAAATATAACTACGTGAGAATACATGCATGAAAACATAACTGTAACTAAGAATGGGAGGATTTTGAATATTGAATATACTGATAACGTGAATACTGATAACTAATATGCTATTTACTGAGTGGTTGTATCTGACAGTCTTAATTCTGATAGAACTAGCTGAGTTTCGTACTGAGCTAAGTGACTGTATCAGTCAGTTCTGAAATCTATAGAACTATCTGAATTCTATTCAAAAGACTGAGATTTAGACTGTAGGAGGGTATTTATCTAACTTACATGTCCCTAATAAAGCAATATAGCTGAGTTGGGATCCAATCTGTAACCGTAATTAGAAGGGTGTCAATACCGTGCCACTGGTAAGGACAAACTGTGAGTGACCCTCATCTGGCAGGTATTCTAAGAAGAATGGTAGGACCCTCATCTAACGGGTTAAACCACCTCATCAACCCTCATCTGATAGGTTTTTGATGTCTCAACCTACATTGGCTACATAGTTCTAGAATTCAAGGACTTCTTCTAAGACTCACCCCCTCTGCTGGTAAGTCAGTTCCCATCCTTGGGTTCACTCAGTATTGAATCGTAATCCCAATTGAATAGACGCTGAACTGATTATACTATGCTAAATGAGACTGAGTTCACTGAATTTCGTTGACTGACAGAATACTATTGAGTTCTGTTAACTAACTTAGTTTATTAAGATTACTGAGTAGGACTGGACTGGTACTAAATTTACTGAGTTTTCCTGAGTCATGTGTCTGACTGAATTCTACAGATCATGGCTTGACCGAGAGCATCTTGAATACTAACACTGGCTCTTGGCATATAGTTAAATTATTGGGTACAAGTACCTCTAGGAGTCGATAGCATGAAACTGACAAGACATGACACTTCTTGAACATATGTCCATAGTCAACAATTCATAGTACAACCATTGGAGATTTTCATGAGGTATTTTCATGTTATAAGCTTACACATGAATACGAATACATATAAACATGTCATAATTTTGTAAGTCTAATTTCCTGAGCATTCCACCAAACCATTACAATGCATAACAATAAAATGGAGGACATTGTGAACATAAGGGTAAATCATGGATTCATCAATTTGGTCACAATTGAGTCATAAAGCATGTCTTATTTTTTTAGGCATTTTAGAAAATACCTTGCATGCATAACTTGAGGCATAGGAATGAACATTAAAATCAGACATAATGGCAACATTTTCCACTTCAAATACAACAATTCCAACCACATGCTAACATAATTTCATTATATGTATTAAAGATTTCAACTTGGTATTCATACGACAACATAAACATGGATATGATTCAACTCATAACATGAAATTCAACAGTTTATATTTTTGAAAGGGTTTCATGGGCTTCATGGGTGAAAGGAACCCATGAATCAACACTTTACATACCTTAGAACGTAAATCCTTAAGAGTTCTTGAAGGAATCCTTGAGCTTTGTTCTAATATTTTGAAACAAGGGTTTCTTGATTTTGAAAGAGAATGAAGAACTTTGGGTAAACTTGAGTGAAAAATGAATATTAAGGTTATTTAGGGATTAATTTCATGTTTTAGGGCTGAATAGGGTGGGAGAAATAACCCCTTCACCCTCAAAACCTATAATGAAATTTCTGCAAAATGGGCTTGGCCTGGGGATGTGACCCATAGAAACGTGAACTGGCCCACACGATGCGACATCTAGAAATGGGACTAAACCTTGTGATGTGGGTCTATCACAAGACTTTACTATTTTGGGCAACCAAACTTTCCCTTACGCTATCCGAAAAATCCCGAAACTCACTCGAGATGTACTATTGACTTGCCCCATTATGAATCAACTTGAAAATCGACAAATAGAGATTGGGAAGGTCATGAAATAAATCCTCGGAGTTTAGAGGCTTAGAATAAGACTAATCCCTTAACACTTGGCCATAATTTTCTAAGTGTTGGATCTTTTATAGAGCTTTAAGGAGATTACTTTGACTTAGACTTTTACGAGGTCTTACAATATCTCCCCCTTGGGAACATTCGTCCTCGAATGAGAGTAACTAAGAGGGGAGAAATGATTATTGAAGTACCCACTGAACATGAACAACTGAAATACGATTACATGACTTATTTACAGAAACTCATACCGAACATGCATATTTGATTCATAGTTTCATGGCTAAACTGATTCATGAATGCATGACTGGTATTTTTCATAAATTGAGTTTCTTACAAGGAGAATGCATATCTGATGCATGAATGCATGACTGATCTGATGCATGAACATATGACTTACTATTCAATAGTATTTGATACTAACTTTATGATAGAAATCTGAGCATGTAACTAGTTTGTAACTAAAATCTGAACATGAAACCGAATAAGATTTAGGAAAGTTATTACCTTGGGCTGAGTTTAAGTTTGCAAATAAGAGGTGAGGATCTTGGTCCACAAATCTGCTTCTGCTTCCCAAGTAGCTTCCTCAACGGACTAATTCCGCCAAAGAACTTTGACTAAAGGGAATTCCTTGTTTCTCAGTCTGTGAGTCTGATAGACAAGGATTTTGACTGGAATCTCTTCGAAAAAGGGGTTGTTCTGAATCTCTATGCCCTCTATAGGGACTACAACTGTTGGGTCCCCTATGCACTTCTTAAGTAAGGAGACCTGAAAGAATAGATGTACTGAAGCTAGATCTGAAGGCAACTCAAGCTCATAGGCTACTTTGCCGAAGCGACTGAGAATTTTGAAGGGACCAAACTATCGAGGACTTAGCTTTACATTCTTGTCGAATATCTTTACTCCCTTCATGGGAGAGATTTTTTAGTACACATGATCACTAATCTCAAACTCGAGATCTTTTTTGCGCATATCTATGTATGATTTCTATCAACTCTGTGTTGTCTTGAGTTATTCTCTGATCAACTGTACTTTCTCTAAGGTGTTGAATGGAGCCATCTGCATACTGGAATGATAGCTATTGTCATATACAAACTCAATCAAAGGCAAGTGGGCATCCCAACTACCTTTGAAATCAATTGCACACGCCCTTAAAATATCTTCCAAGGTTTGAATGGTCCTTTCTGCTTGACTATCTACCTGAGGATAAAAGGTTGTACTGAGATGAACTCGGGTACCAAAACCCTTTTAGAACCTATTCCAGAAGTGAGAGGTGAACTGGGTACCTCTATTTGAGACAATGAATAATGGAACATTATACAATCTAACCAACTCCCTGATATAGAGTTTGGTGTAATCCTCAGCTGAATAAGAGGTATGGATGGAAAGAAAATGAGTTGATTTGATCATCCTGTCTACAATAACCCAAACTGAATCATGCTGATGACCAGTACGAGCCAAACCCATCACAAAGTTCATGTTCACTTCTTCCCACTTCGAAGTAGGAATATTGTACTCCTGCATGGACCCACTAGGCTTCTAATGCTCAACTTTAACCTGCTGACATGTAGAGCACTTAGCCACAAACTCTGCAATATCTCTTTTCATCCCACTCCACCAATAGATCTCCCACAAATTATGGTACATCTTAGTGGACCCTGGATGAATCGAGTAACGTGCACAATGCGCTTCTGCAAGAATTCGCTACCATACGTCATCAACACTTGGCAGACATAGACGACCCTGATAACACAATACACCATCTCCTCCATGGGATAAAACCTCAACCTTCTGATCCTTGACTAATTGTTTCTACTTGACTAGACTAGGATCCCTATCTTGCTTTTCCTTAACTTCAGAAACTAGAGATGATTCTGAATAGTTTTGAACCCTTATACTACCTTCTACTGAATCGACTAAGCGGATACATAGTCAGGCAAGCTGATGGACTTCTTGAGCTAATTTTTTCTTACTGTCCTCAAGATGAGCAACACTATCTATAGACAATCTACTGAGAGCATCGGCTACTACATTGCCTTGCTCGGATGGTAAAGAACACTTATGTCATATTCTTTCAAAAGCTCTAACCACCTTATTTGATAGAGGTTAAGATCTTTCTAAGAGAATATGTACTAAAGGATTTTTTGATCTGTGAACACATCTTCATGCACCCCATACAAGTAATGCCTCCAAATCTTTAAGGACAAAAACTACGGCTACTAACTCAAGTTCATGAGTCGGATAATTCTTCTCATGGGGTTTAAGATATTTGGAGGCATAGGCAATAACCTTATGATACTGCATGAGGACACAACCTCAACCCACTCTGGATGCATCACAGTACACTACGAACCTATCTAAACCTTCTGGAAGAGCCAAAACTGGAGTTAAGGTGAGTCGAATCTTCAACTCCTGAATACACTTCTCACAAGGATCTGACCACTGAAACTAGACTCTCTTCTGAGTCAATCTGGACATAGGGGATGCAATAGATAAAAATCCCTCAACAAACCATCTGTAATAACCAGCCAGACCCAAGAAACTCCTGATATCTGATAGAGAAATAGGGCGAGGCCAGTTTCTTACTGCTTCGATCTTTTAAGGATCAACCCTAATGCCATCACCAAAAAAGATATGACCAAGGAATGCTACTAACCTTAGCCAAAATTCTCACTTACTAAATTTGGCGAACAACTGATGATTTCTGAGAGTCTGTAATATGATTCTGAGATAGTCTGCATGATCCCACTCACTGTGGGAATAGATAAGAATGTCATTTATGAAAACTACGAAGAACATGTCCAAGTACTTATAACACCCCAAATCTGGTACCCAGAATGCTACACAATGCTTATGACCCCAAAGAACCACAAGATAACCCAAGACTAATATCTGTACCTATATACTGTATGATATATTATATAATGCAAAAATATGAATTGAAAGGCCATAAGGTTCAAACTATAATATAATATCCGATAAAATATAACATCTAGGATGGGGTGTAAATACCCAAAACAAAATTGTCTAAACATACTATAGTCTGAAAAGCCTCTAAAACATAACTTTCTGAATAAGGAGTTAATAGGACAAACTAACTCCAGCTAATAAACTAATAAATAAGATAATAAATAAATGGATCATGTCCTTGAAAGATGAGGACTCACTGCTAACTCTGACTGCTGAGACTGGAATGCTACTGATGCTCTGGAGCTTGTGCTTCTGAACTTATGGTATAAGACACCATAGCGCAAATGTGTCAGTACTTTCAATGTGCTGGTATGCATGGAGGGTAGACTGAATGCATGGGGTTCATATGTATGAACAATACTGGTTAACTAACTAATATGAATGTGAGAATACACGCATGAATACATAGTAACTATATCTGAGATCGTGATGACATGAATTTACTGATAACTAACATAACTGATATAACTGATAACATGAGCGACTATATCTGACAGTCCTAAATTTGATGGAACTAGCTGAGTTTCATACTGTTCTGAGTTGACTGTATCTGACAGTCTTAAATTTTGTAGAACTATCTGAGTTCTATTACTGAGACTGAATGATTGTATCTGACAGTCCTGATTCTGTAATTGAAATAGTGGGGAGTAGTTATCTAACTAACATGCCCCTAATATGTCATTATGGCTGAGTTGGGGTCTAATCTATAACCCCAATTGGAAGGGTGTCAATATCGCACCACTGGTAAGGATAAGCTGTGAGTGACCCTCATCTGATAGTGTCCCAAAAAAATGGTGAGGCCCTCATCTGACAGTGTTTATCCACCTGATCAACCCTCATCTGACAGTATTGATGTCTCAACCTATGCAGGCTATATAGTTCTAGATGCAAGGATGACTTCTAAGAATCACAGCCTCATCTGACAGTGTGTGTTCCTATCCTTGGGTTCACTCGGTGCTAATTCCTATTCCCATCTGAATAGACACTGAACATGGATTACTGAACTAAACTGGACTGAATTAACTTAGTTTTGTTGACTGACAGAATAGTATTAAGATTACTGTATTACTGAGTTTTCTGAAATTACAAGGATTTCTGAGTTTTCCTTAGTCACATGACTAGCTGAATTCTACTGAACATGACTTGGCTGAGAATATCATGAAAACTTTACACTGTCTCTAGGCACACAGCTAAATTGTTGGGTACAAGTACCCCCAGGACTCGATGGAAACAAACTGAAAAAGCATGACTTTCTTAAATAAATGACCAATATCACAATTCATCATTCATTTATTGAGGCATTTCATCACACATGGGACATGCATAAACTTGTACAAAAGGGGGATTTTATATTATCATACTAGTATGGTACTTTCTTTCACATAGGCATTTAACCAAACAATGGGGAGCATGTTTTGGTTATATCATCATCAACACATCTAATAATCATGAATACATCAATCAACTTGTAATTTGAAAGGGTTTTATCATGATTTTTATGGAATTCTTTATATACTAGGGTCAATCATTGAAATATGTAATTTAAAAAATAAATCAACATCACACAGCATCATGAACATGAATTTCAATTCGATTTAAATCATGAACATTCATAAATACACAAGTCATAGATTTTGGAAAGAATTCTTGAGCTTCTTGGGTGAAAGAGACCCATGAATCAGCACATGACATACTTTAGTTCTTGATTAAGCAAAGATTGACGGAAAAACTTTCTTGAAATTGAATCCCCAATTGAAACCCTAGCTTGTTCTTGAGAGAAAATTGAGAGAAACTAGTATATTTTTCGTTCTAAATAGCTGAATCTCGTGTTAAAGGTCTTAAATAGGGGTGGGAAATTGACCCTTTTAACCCTGGATGCATCTTTTAATTTTAGTGAAAATTTCTTGAATTGGACTCCTGGCGCGATACGGTGCTATCGCGTTGTATCACTGGAATTTGACAATTGGGAAATAAGGGAATATCACAACGCGGAGCCATCCCGTTGCCACTCCATTTACGACCTGGATGTTTGCACCACTATTGCAGATCTCTACTAGAATTTGACAATTGCCATTTTCTTTTGTGGCGTGGTGCGCCACTGGCTAATATGGCGCTGTTTTACAATGGGAACTTGAAATAGTCATAACTTCTTACCCAGTTATTGGATTTAGGTGAATTTTATATTGATGGAAAGCTTATTGAATTTCCCACATGATAATAAGTGAAAATTCTAAAAAAAATCCCCATAGAATAAACATCATTCAATTTAGAAGAGAATACTTGACATTCTTGAGACAAAATTAGTTAGAAAATTTTGGTGTATTACAATATCTCCCTCTTGGGAACATTCGTCCTCGAATAAGACTGACTGAGAGGGGAAAAATAATAAGGAAAAGTACATACTGAACATGAACACTGAAACATGACTACATAACTGACATTTATGAGATTCATACTGAGCTTGCATATCTGATGCATGATTTCATGACTGAGCTGATATATGAATGCATGACTGAGAGTACTAATAAGCTGATCACACATATCTGATATGTTAATACATGATGGAACTGATTACATGACTGCAATTTCTAATGACTGAATCTTTCCACAAGGAGAATGCATGTCTAATGCATGAACACATGAATAATCTGATGCATGAACATATAATTGAATATGCAATGGTACTTAGTACTAAGTTTAAAAATGGAATCCTGCACATGAGACTGATACCAAGTTGCAACTAAAATCTGGACATAAAAACTGAAAAGCTTAAGGAGAACTGTTACCTTGAGCTTGATCTGAGTTAGTGGAGAAGAGGTGAGGACAATTGGTTCGCATATATGCTTCTACTTCCCAAGTAGTTCCATCAACGGACTAATTTTGCCAAAGAACTTTGACTAGAAGGACTTTTTTGTTCCTCAGTCTACGAGTCTGATAGTCTAGGATTTCAACTGGAATCTCTTTATAAGAGAGGTTGTTCTGAGCATCTATGCTCTGAATAGGGACTACAACTGCTGGGTCACCTATACATTTCTTGATCAAAGAGACACGGAAGACTGGATGAACTGAGGCTAGATCTGAAGGCAATTCAAGCTCATAAGCTGCCTTGCCAAAGTGACTGAGAATTTTGAAGGTTTTGACATATCGGGGACTGATCTTTTCCTTCTTGCCGAATCTCTTCACTCCCTTCATGGGAGAGATCTTTAGATAGACATAGTCACCAATCTCGAACTTGAGATCCTTTTTGTGTATATCTAAATAAGACTTTTGTCGGTTCTGAGCAGCCCAAAGTCTTTCTCTGATCAACAGAACTTTCTCTAAGGCATAGAATATAAGTCAGGCCCTATGACTGAGGCCTCACTAACTTTGACCCAACCAACTAGAGATCTATACCTCCTACCATAGAGATCTTTGAATGGAGCCATTTGAATACTGGAATGATAGATATTGTTGTATGCAAACTCAATCAAAGGCAAGTAGTAATCCCAACTACCCTTAAAGTCAATTGCACACGTCATTAACGTAACTTCTAAAGTCTGAATGGTTTCTAGAAATAAGAGGTGAACTGGGTACCTCTGCCTAAGACAACATCATGTAATCTAACCAACTCTCTGATATAGAGTTTGGTGTAATCCTCGACTGAATAGGAGGTATGGACTCGAAGAAAATGACCTAATTTGGTTATTCCATCTACAATGACCCAAACTGAATCATGCTGATGACGAGTACGAGGCAAACTCATCATGAAGTTCATGTTCACTTCTTCCCACTTCCAAGTAGGAATGGTGAACTCTTGCATGGACCCACTAGGATTTTGATACTCTATCTTAACCTGTTGACATGTAGAGCACTTAGCCATAAACTCTGCAATATCTTTTTTCATCCCACTCTACCAATAGATCTCCCACAAGTCGCGGTATATCTTTGTGTCCCCTGGATGAATAGAGTAGCGCTCACCTTGTGCTTCTAGAAGAATTCGCTACCTTAAGTCATCTACAACTGGAACACAGAGATGACCTTGACAATGTAGAATACGATCTCCCTCTTGGGAGAAAACCTCTACTTTCTAATCCTTGACTGACTCTTTCAACTTGACTAAGCTGGGATCTCTATCTTGCTTTTCTTTCACCTCAAAAACTAGAAATGATTCTGAACTAATCTTAACCCATATATCACCCTCCTCTGATTTGACTAAGCGAACGCCTAGTCTGGCAAGATGATGGACTTTCTAAACTAACTTCTTCTTACTGTCCTTAACATGAGCAATACTATTCATAGACAATCTACTGAGAGTGTCGGCTACTACGTTGGCCTTGTTGGATGATAAAGGACACTCATGTCATAATTTTTCAAGAGCCCTAACCACCTTCTCTGACGAAGATTAAGATCTTTCTGAGAAAAGACATACTGAAGACTCTTATGATATGTGAATACATCTACATAAACACCGTATAAATAATGCCTCCAAATCTTTAAGGCAAAAACTACGGCTGCTAACTCAAGATTATGAGTAGAATAATTCTTCTCATAGGGTTTAAGCTATCTAGAGATGTAGGCTATGACCTTACCATACTGCATGAGGACACAACCCAAACCTACTCTGGATGCATCACAATACACTACGAACCCATTTGAACTATTTGGAAGAGCTAAGACAAGAGCTGAGATAAGTCGAGTCTTTAACTCCTGAAAACTCCTCTCGTAAAGATCTGACCACTGAAACTTGACTTTGTTCTGAATCAATCTAGACATAGGGGATATAATAGAAGAAAATACCTCAACAAATCATCTATAATAGCTAGCCAAACCCAAGAAACTCCTAATATCTGATGGAGAGACAAATCTGGGCCAGTTTCTTACTACTTTAATCATTTTAGGATCTACTCTAATGCAATCACCGAAAATGATATGATCAAGGAATGTTATTGACCTTATCCAAAATTCACACATTGCCGAATTTGGCAAATAGCTAATGATCTCTGAGAGTCTGAAGTACAATTTTGAGATGATCTGCATGATCACGCTCTGGTCTGCATAATCACGCTCACCATGGGAATAGACCAGAATATCATCTATAGAGACTATGATGAACATGTCTAATTACTATTTGAACACACAATTCATCAAGCCCATGAAAGCTATTGGGCATTGGTAAGACCAAAGGACATGACTAAGAATTTGAAGTGACCATACCGAGTACGGAAAGCTATTTTTAGGATGTCACATTCTCTGATTCTGAGCTGATAATAGCCTGATCTGAGGTTTATCTTAGAGAAATAGCTGGCACCTTGAAGTTGTTCAAACAAGTCATTGATTCTGGGAAGAGGATACTTGTTCTTGATAGTGACTTTATTGAGTTGACGGTAGTCAATGCACATTATGAGAGAACCATCTTTGTTGCGCATGAATAAAATCGGTGCACCCCATGGGGAAATACTGGGCCTGATGAATCCCTTATCTAAGAGATCTTTCAATTACTCTTTCAATTCTCTAAATTCTGCTAGTGCTATTCTGTATGGCATAATAGATATAGGCTGAGTATCTGGAAGAAGATCAATGCCAAACTCTATTTCCCTTTCAAGAGAAATTCTTAGAAAATCTTCGGGAAAGACATCTGAGTATTCATTTATGACTAGGACTGAACCAAAATTGGGAGTTTCAGAACTAGTGTCCTAACTCTAACAAGATGATAGACACATCCCTTAGATATCATTTTCCATGCTTGATGGTAGGAAACAAACTGACCTCTGAAAGTGGATACACTACCCTTCTACTATAGGAAGGGTTCATTTAGAAACTGAAACTGAACTATTCTATTTCTGTAGTCGACTATGGCATAGCAGGAATGAATCCAATCCATGCCGAGAATAATATCAAAATTAGTCATCTCTAATTCGACTAAGTCTGCTGAAGTGACTTTCTGAAATATCATAACCAGGCAGTTCTTGTATACCCATTAGGCTATAATAGTTTTACCCACTAGGGTAGATATTGAAAAGGGCTCTGCTACAATTTTGGGAATGGTTCTAAAATCGCTTTCTATATATGGAGTAACAAAAGACAAAGAGGCACCTGGATCTAGCAAAGTGTAAATATGCACATAAAATATCTATAATGTACCAGTAACTACATCAGGAGAATTTTTTTAAGCTTGCCGAGACTGGAGAGCATAGAGTCTATTTATGTATTTCCCACTAGTAGCGTTGGAAGTGGCACCTTGCTGATTTGTATGATCGGACTGAGCTGAGGAACGATTCTGCTAACCTTGATAACCTGACTGGGGATAATCTCTGACCCTGTGGCCTGGCTTGCCACATTCAAAATAGACATCGCTATAAGCTCTGCAAGCACACTTATGGTTCTTACCACAAGTCTGACAAAGAGATTAGTTCGGGTATTACTGACACTGCCCTAAGACTTAGAGCCTAGCGCCTTATTTCTGTTACCATCCATGAAGTTTGGAGCTAGAGTGCTAGTTGAAGAAGGAGCTAGAACTGATGCCTTAGGACAGAATTGAGAATGATTCCCTCCTTCTGAATTAGGCTGAGCAAAGTTAAAACTACCTGTCCTTGCTCTCTTATTCTGCTTCTCCCTCATCTAAACCTTTTAATCTTCTATATGTTGAGCATGAGTCATAAGCCTTACTAAAGTCATATGACTATTCAACATCGCAGACCTACACTAGTTGACCACACTATCATTCACCCCAGAAATAAACTTACTCATCTTGGCCCTGCTATCTGCAACTACATGAGGGGCCTATCTAGCTGATTAAGTAAACTTAAGAGAATACTCTTTCACCATCATATTTCCTTACATGAGATTGATAAATTCTAACACCTTAGCCTCTCTCAGCTCTTGGGAAAGAATCTATCTAAGAATGTAGTGACAAATTTCACCTACTCAATACGCCCTTCATCATTTGGCCTTTCTGACTTTCACTGCTTAAACCAAGTGTGAGAAACATCCTACAACTGATATGTAGCTAGATCAGCACTCTCACTAGTAGTAACCCCCATGATATCTATAACCTTCTAAACCTGATCGATGAATTCCTGAGGGTCCTCATCTGACTTAGACCCGAGAAAGGATGGAGGATTTATTCAGGTGAAGTCCCAAATCTTGGCTGCAACTAAATTAGCCACTGGGTTAGTCGAAACAACAGCTGGTCATTCATTCTGAGCAGCAACTGATTGAGTAAAAGTAGTAAATGCTACTCTAAACTCTGCATAAGAAACATGTTCGCCCAAAGGTTCTTCGAGCTGAGGGGCTGACTGATTCCCATTTCTTCTTTTAGGAGGCATGTTCTGTAGAAGAAAGGGAGAAATGGATTATACTGATAGATTGAATTGAGATTATTCTCATTGTCACGACATAAATATTGAAAGAAAGAAAACTGTTCCTAAATATCTCATAGCCTCCTATACATAAATATGGTGCGCAACACACCCATGTACAAGACTCTACTAGATGCGGCTTTCAGACTTTCTAGGAATCTATTAAACCTTAGGCTCTAATACCAAGTTTGTAATGCCCTGAATTTAGTACCCAAAATGATACACGGTGCTCGTGACCCTGAAGGACCACAAGCTAACCCATGACTGATATCTGTACCTGTATACTGCATGATATACTGTATAATGCATAAACATGAATTGAAAGGCCATAAATTTCAAACTGTAACATAATATCTGATAAAATATAACATCTGGGATAGGGTATAGATACCCAAAACAAAACTGTCTAAACATACTGTAGTCTAAAAAACCTCTAAAACATGACTGTCAGAATAAGGAGTTAATGGGACATGTCCCCAACTAACTCCAATTAATAAACTAATAAATGAGATAATAAGGAAATGATCATGTCCTCAAAATATGAGGACTCATTGCTAACTCTAACTGCTGAGACTGGAATGCTACTAGTGCTCTGGAGCTAGTGCTTCTGAACCTATGGTATAAGACACCATAGCATAAATGTGTCAGTACTTTGAATGTATTGGTACGCATGGAAGGTAGATTGAATGCATGGGGTTCATACGCATGAACAATACTGGTTAACTAACTAATATAAATGTGAGAATACATGCATGATTACGTAGTAACTATATTTGAGATTGTGATAACATGAATTTACTGATAACTAATATGACTGATATAATTGATAACATGAGAGACTGTATTTGATAGTCCTGAATCTGATGGAACTAACTGAGTTCTGTACTATTCTAAGTTAACTGTATCTGACAGTCCTGAATTGTGTAGAACTATCTGAGTTCTATTACTGAGACGGAATAATTGTATTTGACAGTCCTGATTCAATAACTGAAACTGTGGGAAGTAGTTATCTAATCGACATACCCCTAATAAGCTGTTATAGCTGAGTTGGGGTCCAATCTGTAACCCCAATTGGAAGGGTGTCAATACCGCGCCACTGGTAAGGACAAGCTGTGAGTGACCCTCATCTGATAGTGTCCTAGAAAGAGAATGGTGGGGCCCTCATCTGACAGTGCTTATCCACCTCATCAACCCTCATCTGACAGTGTTGATGTCTTAACCAATGTTGGCTTCATAGTTTTGGAATACAAGGATGACTTCTAAGAATCACACCCTCATTTGACAGTGTGTGTTCCCATCCTTGGGTTCACTTGGTGTTAATTCCTTCTCCTATCTGAATAGATATTGAACATGGATCACTGAACTAAATTGGACTGAATTAATTGAGTTTCATTGACTGATGGAATAGTACTAAGATTACTGTATTACTAGTTTTTTGAGATTACTGGGGTTTCTGGGTTTTCCGGAGTCACATGACTAGCTGAATTCCACTGAACATGACTTGGCTGAGGATATCGTGAAAACTTGACACTAGCTCTAGGCACATAGCTAAATTGTCAGGTATAAGTACCCCTAGGACTCGATGGAAAGAAACTGACAAAGCATGACTTTCTTGAATACATGACCAACATCATAATTCATCATTCATTTATTAAGGCATTTCATCACAATGGGACATGCATAAACTTGTACAAAAAGGGGATTTCATATTATCATACTAGTATGGAACTTTTATTTCACATAGGCATTTAATCAAACATATGGAGAGTATGCTTTGGTTATATCACCATCAACACATCTAATAATCATGAATACATCAATCAACTTGTAATTTGAAAGGGGTTTATCATGATATTTATGCAATTCTTCATATACTAAGGTGAATCTTTGAAATATGTAATTTAAAACATGAATCAACACCACACAGCATCATGAACATGAATTTCAATTCAATTTAAATTATGAACATTCATAAATACGCAAGTCATAGATTTTGGAAAGAGATTCTTGAGCTTCATGGGTGAAAGAGACCCATGAATCAACACATGACATACCTCAGTTCTTGATTTAGCAAAGATTGACAGAGAGACTTTCTTGAATTGAATCCCCAATTGAAACCCCAGCTTGCTCTTGAGAGAAAATTGAGAGGAACTAGTATATTTTGGGTTCCAAATAGCTGAATCTTGTGTTAAAGGGCTTAAATAGGGGTGGGAAATTGACCATTTTAACCCTGGACACATTTTTTAATTTTAGTGAAAATTTCCCGAATTGGACTCCTGGCGCGATGCGGTGCTATCGCGCTGTGTCACTGAAATTGAACAATTGAAAAATAGAGGAATGGTGCGACGCGGAGCCATCACATTTCCACTTTATTTGCGACCTGGAAGTTTGGCACGACGCGCCACTATGACAGACCTCTACTGGAATTTGACAATTTCCATTTTGTCTTGTGGCGTGACATGCCACTGACTAATATGGCATTGTTTTACGATGGAGACTTGAAATAGTCATAACTTCTTAGCCGATTATTGAATTTAGGTGAATTTTATATCAATGGAAAGCTTATTGAATTTCCCACAAGAAAAAAAAGTGAAAATCTTAAAAATTCCCCATGGAATAAACATCATTCAATTTAGAATCTAATACTTGACATTCTTGAGACAAAATTAGTTAGGAAACTTTGGGGTATTACAGTATTGCTTGAACACATGGTTCATCAAGTCCATAAAAACAGCTAGGGCATTTGTAATACCAAAGAACATGACTAAGAATTCAAAGTGACCATACCGAGTTTGAAATGCTATTTTCAGAATGTCACACTCCCTGACTCTGAGCTGATGATAGCCTGATCTGAGGTCTATCTTGGAAAAGCAACTGGCACCCTGAAGTTGGTCAAAAAATTCATCGATTCTGGGAAGTGGATACTTGTTCTTAACTGTAACTTTGTTGAGTTGATGGTAATATATACACATTCTGAGAGAACCATCTTTATTGCATACGAATAAGATCGGTGCACCCCATGGGGACATACTGGGTCTGATGAATCCCTTGTCTAGAAGATCCTTTAACTATTTATTCAATTCTATGGGTTCTGCTAGTGCCATTCTGTATGGCGGAATAGATGTAGGCTGAGTATCTGGATGAAAGTCAATGCCGAAGTCTATTTTCCTTTTGAGAGAAATTCCTTGAAGATCTTCGGGAAAGATATCTAAATATTTGCTCACTACTAGGATTGATTCAAGGCTAGGAGTTTTGGAACTAGTGTACTAAACTCAAACAAGATGATAAACACATCCCTTAGATATCACTTTCCTAGCCCGTAGGTAAGAAATAAGCTAACCCCTGAATGCTGAAGTACTACCCTTCCACTCTAGGATAGGTTCATTCGGAAACTAAAATTGGACCACTCTATTTCTGCAGTCGACTATGGAATAGTAGAAATGAAGACAATCCATGTCGAGAATAATATCAAAATTAGTCATATCTAATTCGACTAAGTCTACTGAAGTGACTTTCTAAGATATCATAACCGGACAGTTCCTGTATACTCGTCGGGCTATGATGATTTTACCCACTGAGGTAGAGACTGAGAAAGGCTCTGTTAGAATTTTAGGACTGACTCCAAAATCAACTGCTATATAAGGAGTAACAAAAGACAAAGAAGCTCCTGGATCTAGCAAAGCATAAACATGTACATGAAAGATCAGTAATGTACCAGTGACCATATCAGAAGAATTTTCCTGATCCTATCGGGGCTGAAGAGCGTAGAGTCTGTTTGGGCGTTGCCCACTAGTTGCACTAGAAGTGGCACCCTGCTGATTGGGGAAACTGAACTAAGCTGAAGGACGGTTCTACTGACCCTGAATACCCAACTGAGGACAATATCTGACTCTGTGGCCTGGCTTACCATATCTAAAACACACACCATTACCAACTCTGCAAATACCCTTATGGTTCTTACCATAAGTAGGACAAAGAAGATTGGTTCGGGCACTGCTAATGCTGCCCTGAGATTTAGAGCCTGGCGCCCTATCTTGGTTACCATTCTTGAACTTAGGAACTGGAGAACTGGCTGAGGAAGGAGCTCGAACAGATAACTTTGGGCAGAACTGAGAACGGTTGCCACCATCTGACTTAGGCTGACTAAAATTGAAGCTACCTGTTCTAGCTCTCTTATACTTTTTTCCCTCTCCTTAATCTTCTGCTCCTCTATCTGTTAAGCATGGATCATAAGTCTAGCTATGTCCATCTCACTAATTAACATGGCAGTCCTGCACTCCTTGACCACACTATCATTCACCTCAGAAATAAACTTACTTATTTTAGCCCTAATATCTGCCACCACATGAGGACCATATCTAGCTAATTGAGTAAACCTAAGAGAATACTCTTTCACCGTTATGTTTCCCTGCCTAAGGTTGATAAACTCTAACACCTTAGCTTCTCTCAGCTCTAGCGAAAAAAATCTATCTAAGAAGGCAGTGGCAAACTCCTCCCACTCAATAGGCCCTACATCTATAGCCCTCTCTGCTTTTCACTGCTTAAACCATGTGTGAGCCATATCCTGTAACCGATATGTAGCTAGCTCAGCACTTTCACTAGCGGTAACCCCCAAGATATGTTTAACCTTCTGATTTGATCAAGGAATTCCTGAGGGTTCTCATCTGACTTAGACCCAAAAAAAGATGGAGGATTCATCTAGGTGAAGTCCTAAATCCTAGCTGCAGCAGTGTTAGCCACTGGGTTGGCCGAAATAGCAGTTGGCCATTCATTCTGAGCAGCAACTGAATTAGAAAGAGTGGTGAATACAGCTCTGAACTCTGTAAGAAAAATATGTTTATCCAGGGGATCTGGTTGGATGGGCTGAGGAACTGACTGATTTTTGTTTCTTCTTTTGGGAGGCATGTTCTACAAATGAAAAGAGAGAAATGAATTAGACTGAGAGTTAACTTTGATCTCATGCTCACTGGCACGACATAAATAGTGAAATAAGGGAAACTGTTCCTAACACATCTTATAGCCTCTTGTATATAAATGTGGTGCGCAACACACCATGCATAAGACTCTACTAGATGCGGCTTTCAGACTTCCTAGGACTCTATTGAAACTTAGGCTATGATACCAAGTTTGTAATGCCCCAGATTCTAAAACCCGGATGCTACACGGTGCTCATAATCCCGAAGGACCACAAGCTAACCCATAACTTGTACCTTCTGTAATATCTATACATTAACACGGTAATCATATACGGAATAATGGAATGAACTTCCATAAGGTTCAAATACCTAAAATAATACTGAAGTATGTGGTATAATAATACCAAAACAAACTAAAATATAAATACTGAACATACTAAAGTCTGAATATCTAGTCCGACCTCTAAACTATCTGAATAAGGAGTAAATGGGACATGTCCCCAACTAACTCCAACTGCTGAAATAAACTAAGTACTAAAATACTAAAATGAGAAAGTATCCTCACATGATGAGGACTCACTGCTAGTCTACTTCTGCTGAGTAAAACCTGAAGTTGCCTATGCACGGTCGAGAACCTGAGCGTCCGAACCTATGGTACAAAACACCATAGCTTAAAAGAAAATTATGTGTTAGTACATGTGAATGTACTGGTACGCAAACTGAGGTAAGGCTGAATACATGGGGTTCATATGCATGAACTATAACTGTCTAATAACATGAATATGACTGCGTGAGAACACATGCATGAATACATAACTGTAACTGAGAACGTGAGGATTTTGAATAGTGAATATACTGATAACGTGCATACTAATAACTAATATGATATTTACTGAGTGGTTGTATCTGACAGTCTTGATTCTGATAGAACTAGTTGAGTTCTGTACTGAGCTGAGTGACTATATCTGACAGTCATAAAATCTGGAAAACTATCTGAGTCCTATTCTAAAGACTGAGACTGAGACTGTGGAAGGTAGTCATCTAACCGACATGCCCCTAATAAAGCAATATAGCTAAGTTAGGGTCCAATCTGTAACTCCAATTGGAAGGGTGTCAATACCGCGCCACCGGTAAGGACAAACTGTGAGTGACCCTCATCTAGCAGGTACTCTAAGGAGAACGGTGGGACCCTCATCTAACAGGTTAAGCCACCTCATCAACCCTCAGCTGATAGGTTTTTTATGTCTCAACCTACGCTGCCTACGTAGTTTTGGAATGCAAGGACTGTTTTTAAGACTCACACCTTCTACTAGCAGGTGAGTTCCCATCCTTGGGTTCACTCAGTGCTAAATCCTACTCCCAACTGAATAGATACTGAACTGATTATACTGAGCTGAACTAGAATGAGTTCACTAAATTTCATTGACTGATGGAATACTACTGAGTTCTGTTAACTAACTAAGTTTACTGAGATTACTGAGTAGGACTGGACTGGTACTGAATTTACTGAGTTTTCCTGAGTCATGTGACTGACTGAATTCTACTGATCATGGTTTGACTGTGAGCATCTTAAAAACTAATACTAGCTCTTGGCACACAACTAAATTGTCGGGTACAAGTACCCCCAAGACTCGATAGCATGAAACTAACAAGACATGACATTTCTTGAACACATGACCATAGTCAACAATTCATAGTTAAACCGTTGGGGATTTTCATGAAGTATTTCATGTCATAAGCTTACACATTAATAGGAATACATATAAATATGTCATAATTTCGTAAGTCTAATATCCTGAGCATTCCACCAAACCATTGCAATGCATAACAATAACATAGAGGTCATTGTGAACATAAGGGTAAGGCATAGATTCATCAATTTGATCACAATTGAGTCATAAAGCATAGTTCTTATTCTTTTAGACATTTTAGCAAATACCTTGCAAGCGAAACTTGAGACTTAGGCATGAACATTAAAATAATACATCATGGCAACATTTTTCACTTCAAATACAAGAATTCCAATCAAATGCTAACATGATTTCATTATATGTATTAAAGATTTCAACTTGGTAATCATAAAACAACATAAACATGGATATGATTCAACTCGTAACATGGAATTCAAAATTTATATTTTTGAAAGGGTTTCTTGAGCTTCATGGGTAAAGGAACCCATAAATCAACACTTTACATACCTTAGAACGTAAATCCTTAAGGGTTCTTGAAGGAATCCTTGAGTTTTGTTCTAAAATTTTGAAACTAGGGTTTCTTGCTTTTGAGAGAGAATGAAGAACTTTGGGGAAACTTGAGTTAATAATGAAATATTTAGGTTATTTAGGGATTAATTTCATGTTTTAGGGCTGAATAGGGTCGGAGAAATGACCCCTTTACCCCAAAACCCATAATAAAATTTCTGCAAAACTGGATTGGCCTCGCAACGCGACCCACATAAACGTGAACTGTCCCACGTGATGCGACATCTAGAAATGGGACTGGACCTCGCGACACAGAGCTATCACTAGACTTCACTATTTTGGACAACCAAACTTGCCCTTACGCTATCTGAAAAATCCCAAAACTCACTCGAGATGTACTATTGACTTGCCTCATCAATAATCAACTTGAAAATCGACAAACGGAAGTCGGAAAGGTCATGAAATAAATCCTCAGAGTTCGAAGGCTTAGAATAAAACTAAATCCTTAACACTTGGCCAAAATTTTCTAAGTGTTGGATCTTTTATAAAGCTTTAAGGCGCTTAATTTGACTTAGACTTTTACAGGGTCTTACAATACCGCTCGGCGGTGAGCCACAAAAGTGGGATTTCTCTACAACCTTTAAGTTCGAGGGGCAGTCTTGTCTTTTCCCTATAATTCCTAATCATATTAACTGATTATTAAAATATTTTAAGGGCATAATATGCCCACATTCACTCAAATTTATCAATAATAAAAAAATCTAACCTCGCTTCCAAAGATCAAAAGTCCATACTTTAAGTTCAAAATTTTAAGAAAAGGGGCCAAGATTTGGTTTCCAATCTTTAAACTAAATAACATAAGGTACGTGGGGATTTTCTAAACTACATGGTCTTGTTGAAAAAATTTTGAGTAAGGTTTAAAGTTATTGGATCATATGTTTTTGAAAGGTTTTGAATTTACAATAATAACTACGCATTGTGAATCCTTCTAATGACATGTGTTTTGATCTTGAGGCTTTAAATTAAAATTAATCTTTTACTCGTACATATATATATATAAGCATTTGACGTCTTAAAATTTGAATCGAGAGAATGAATGTTGATATTCCCTCTCTTGTTGTGGAGTATCTTAATTACACATGTTATGAACTATTCGATTTCATATTGAAACGCGTGCCATGAATGTCTTTACCATTGTTTATTGACTTGGTTTTGGTGATGACATAAAGAGAGGGCATTTTTCTTAATTACATAAACAAGATTGATGATTTAAAGAGTTACGTGATTTATTATAAGATACTTGACCACCACATGTTTGTGAATTGAACTTGAGGATGTTTGCCTAAGTTTTCATGAATTTCATTATACACATCCTCTTGTATTATTTAAACAATTCAGTGGTCTAAACATTGTGTTGCTTGAAAAGACTTATAACTTTATAATGTATGGCTGAGAAGTATGACTTGCAAGTCTTGGTATGAAGATACCAAATCAGATAATGCCATAACAGACTCAAAACAGAACAGAAGTCAGATTTCATATAGATTTTCAGAATTTGAGTTTCTAAATATGCATGTTCAGAAAAGGGTAAAATGGGCTTAAGAGATGTTAGGTGGGTACCCAAAGAAGACATGAGTTCAGAAAACTCATTGCCCGAAATCATGTTTTGCCGATACGGATAATTATGTCCCCAAGAGGGATTATGTGTTATCCTAGTGCCCTGTACGTATCATATTCAAAAACTCCAACCTTTGCGACAAACTTGGGTTGGAGGCTTGGGTGCCGAGTTAAGGGCGGATTCCATATAGCTCGTGGAATATCAGACTTTTAGGGCATACCACCTAGCTCAGAAGTAAAATAAAGAAAGAAATTGCATCTATAGAATTATTTTAAGATCATTTGAAATTGTCCATGTGTTTTAAATTATTTCATGTATAACGTTTAATAAAATGCTCTCACTTATGTTATATTATATATAAAAGTACATTATTTTGGATTGCTCTGTGTACCAGTACATTTGTATTGACCTCCTATATTTCAGGGTTCGAAGCTCAGTCTAGGGCTCCCGCTAAGCCGTAGATTTGTCAGACAAAAGTGTGCAATTGGTGAGCCTCCCTTATTTCGGAAGGCCTGTTTTTAGAACATTGTTATTTCATTTTGTTTTGATCTGACTGGGGGCCTTGTCCCAGTATTTACACAGATATTGGTTTTCACATTGTTAGAGATTTTCCAGACTGGTGTCGTATGTTTCTAAATGTTATGAACTCAAATTTCGTATTGTTCAGCAAATTAAGTGATTGACCATTTTCCGTCTTAATTTTTTATTTCCGCATTTCTTTATAGTATATGAATGGTGTTCATGATTGCCAGATAGAGAAAGACGCTCGGACATTCATGGTTCAAGATGCTCTTCACGGCTAGGGCGTCAGCTCGGATCATGACATACACGTACAGTGGATCACTCACATCAACACTGTGGTTCAAGCAAAAGAACTCGAAGTATTAGCCATTGAAGTAGAGGAATTTGAGGTAGTTTCCATTGTAGAAAAAATAATGCAAGATCAGGAAACCAGATTATCACGAATTGAGAAAACAAAAGAGTACGAACAAATCAAAGATTACAAATTGAGAAAATTACGACTAGAGAAACCGAAGAAAGAGCAACCTAACTCTCTGATACCACATCAAGAGGAATCCATGGTGGATTATCCTGAAACTTTGGGATCAACAAGCAACAATGGTGGAATTTGTGTATAGGAAAGTTACAGAGAGTGGAAAATATGAAAATGCTCAACTTGAAAATATCTACAAGGTGTACATATATACTTGGTAGCACTATGACAGTTGGCTACAGCTAAATTCTAACAAACTTAATAAATTTTAACCGACTAAACTAATCTCTAAACTAACCTACATTACTGAATCTCTAGTAAAGCAAAAATAAATAGATATTATCAGCTAAGCTAAGTAATTTCAATAGTAGTTATCAATACGTATATAGTAGGTGAAATAATTCGAAAGACCTAGATATTTTATTTCAGTTTGTTGTCCTCGTTTTTGCATTGTAAAGTTATTTATTTTAAACCTCATGAAGTATAGGGATCGATATAGCAACGAACCAAGTACAAGGGTCTTCAGCCATTTCATTGTCTATATATACTCGTAGTGTTAATATTCTCACCAACAAAGGTCGCGGTGGAGTGATAAGTACGCATACGTAATCGCATTTATTAGAAAACACTTTCTCACCAATGTAGGACTTCCTAGCGAGAATCCGAATTTAGTTAA
>NC_061120.1:164684159-164688121 GCF_002878395.1 Capsicum annuum | reverse complement strand
TATAGAAGATATATTCACATATATACGCTCTATTCAATGTATATGTATTACTTTAAATAAAATATACTACAATATATATTGAATATTGTAATCGCACTCGTACTTTAGAAACTTCCACTCGTACTTTGTAATCGAAAAATTAAAAAATTAAAGTGAGCACTTTAGGAAATTAAATATATTGAATATTTGAGAATTGAGAATTGAGATTTGAGAGAGTGAAAAATGATTTGAAGGTGTAGGGTATTTATAGAATTTATTTTGGGATTAAAAAAAATTTTAAATGAATTTTTTTTTTTTTTGAATATAATTAATGGGCCCAAACTAGCCGTTTGGACCCATAAACGGCTATATAGCCGTTGGGCCAACGGCTAGTTTGGCCCAAATATTTAAAAAAAAAAAAAAAAAAAACACTTATTTGGGCCGGGCCGATTAACCGGCGGACCTGGACCGGGCTTGGTCCAGGCCAGGTTGATCGGGCCCAACCAAAATATTTAACCGGTCCGGGACCCGATACCCTACAACCCATGAGATGAACGAATCGGGTTAAACCTGGCCGATTTTATTAAGTGGGCCGGTTCGGGTCGAGTTGGGCTGGGTCAACCCGACCCATTTGACAAGTTTATGCCCGCCTAAACAACTAATTAAATTTTGGACAAAAGAAGAAACATTATGGGGAAAAATACACTATTTCTGAGTAAGCTACTAATAATATTACACAAGCATATACCTAATCGACTCCATTAACTAATGACCTTACACTTCCCTTTATTTTTTTCATTCTTATTTCACACCACTATATTAATATATAGATACGTATGTGGCCTCTATTTAACAATTCAACGGTAACATTTTTTGACAAGATATATATATATATATATATCAGAGTATTTGAACTATTCTAACGTGTGATTTCTTGACACCCTTTTTAGGAACAGTGACAATAAGCACTCCATTCTCCATCGATGATTTCACTTTATCAACCCTAGCATCCTCAGGCAAGTTAAAAGCAGTTGAAAATTTCCCAATTTTTCTCTGAAAATGGTGCCAATCGTCATATTCTTTTTGTACTAATTTTTTCTCCCCACTAATCTTTAGGACTCTATCATCCTCCACTTGTACCTTCACTTCTTCTTTCTTGTATCCATGCAAATTAGCTCTAAACACATGTGCTTCTGGGGTTGCTTTATAGTGGATTTGAGCTAGAAATGGGGGTTCTTGTGGGAATGATAGTGCTGGTGCTATGAGAGATCGAGGGGTTTCGAGATAAAATTCATGAGAGGGATGATAATTATTAGGATCTTGTTGACCTCGACTTGTTTGGGATTGTTGAGTTATTCTTGTTGTTCGTGGATCATAAAGATTGTGTTGATCCTGATTTTCTTGGGATTGATGATGAGCAAAAATTTTTGTTGATGGATAGTAAACATTTTGCTCACCTCGATCATAAAAATTATTTGATCGATCCTGATTTGCTTGAGATTGATGCGTAACTGTCGTGGCTGGTGAAGGATTTTGTACACGGCGAGCATAGTTTTTGCGACCGTTAAATAGAGGCATTAAAGACATTTTTGCAGTCTTGCTCGATAAAAAGAAACAAGGAAATCTTTTTGTGAGGAAATGATAATGTGATATAATTAGTTGTTTGCTGATGATCAGCGTGTTACGGCTTGGGGTATATATTTATAGGGAAGGGTTTGAGAAATGGAATCTTCTTTAATTTGACATTTTTGTAAATTGAATGATGGACAATACAGATCATTATGTATTTTTTACTTATAAAATAATTCTAGCTAAATTTCTACATATTAAATATGTTTCAATAATCTTAAATAAAAAAAGGATATCTGGGATAATATAAGAGTGGCCTAGGCAGAGGACAGGTTATGCATGGAGGCGAGATCAGTTTGTACGATTATAAAAAGAGATGATGCACGGATGTTTCAGTGTCGTGAGATAGTTGACTATGGATGGTTTCAGAAGAGGTAGAGGTAGACCAAAAAAGTACTAGCATGAGGTGATTAAATCGAACATGGCGTAACTCTAACTTACTGATGATATGACTTTAGGTAAAAGATTATGGAGGACATTGTCAGGGTAAAAGGTTAGTAGGTAGTTGAGGGTAGTCTCGCTTATCCCCGGCCCATACTAGTAGTCATAGTATTACTCTTGTAGGTTCTCGTTACTTTGATTTCTATTACTGTATATTTAGCGTATTATTTTATTATAGTTACAATTCCTTTTTATATGTTTTGTCATGTCTTGTGTATATAGTATTTGTTTTGGTTTATTTATTCATGTTATTTTCTCGAATCGAGGATCTATCAAAAATAATCTTTCTACCTTCTCAAGGTAGGATAAGGTCAGTATACACACTACTCTTTCTAGATCCACTTGTAAAATTACACTCCATTGTTGTTGTTGTAACCTTATATAAAAATTAACCTGCATTATAATGCAAATAGAATTTTGCACTGTAAAAGTAACTGTATAAAATTAGAATAAATCACAAGCTGAAAATGAAAGAGAACAAATGCTTTAGATTAATATGACATCTAGCTAGCAAATTTTTTTTCTGATATTCGCATAATTGGAGCTTTCTCACTGATTTATATGCATGCCAACTTTATTCTTAGATGTAAATTAATGGAGAAAACATGGAAAAGGAACTTACCTACTTATTACCTACGCTTTTGTAGATACCGCGTATTACCGTGCAACATCTCAATCAATTCTCTTTTTTCATGGAATTGAACAAGAAATCTGTCATGATCAACTGTATAGATACACGCTTTGTCCTATATATATATGGGGTGGTGTTTGTTTGTCAATGTATAAAAAAAAAAAATAGAGAGAGAGAGAAAGAAAGCTATTGGAAATTGTGGTTTAAAATAAATTTATACTTTTATGTGACTATAAATATCAGATGTTTATATTACGTCAATATATATATATGTCATGTGTTTAAATATAGAGTTCTTTTACTTACTCATGATAACATATATTTTCACCTTGTTAAATCACTTATTAATGATAAATTGTATTTATTTGATGTAAAATTCTCAAAAGATGAAGTAAACAGTGCTGCATAAATATTGAGAAATGCAAATATTGAGAAATGCCAATCTTTTACTCTATTTGTGGCTAAGTAGGCATCTGGACATAAATTAGGTCATATTAGGAAAAAACAAAAGAATAATTGAAAGATAAAATTAGGTGAAAAGATCTAACAGATTTTTCAAATTTGAAAAACTCAAACTTCAAGTTAGAGTTGAAAAACGACTACAACATGTGACCAAACAGCTATTTGAGTAGTAGTAATAGTATTTGAATTTACGTTGGGGAGAAAAGAATATTGGAAGGTAAAATTGTTTTCGAACATACCTTTCGCTATTAAAATTTGGGAGGGAAAAAAAATTAATCAATTTTCCAAATCTGAAAAACTCAACTTTCAAGTTTGCATAAAACGCACTTGGCTTTCCTTTTAAAATTAAGTAACAGCAGCCTACCGAAGATTCGGATTTCCTACTTCCTTCTCACTTTTAATTTTTGTCATATTTTATTTTTTTGAAAGTTAAAAATATACTTTGATCAACATTTTAATATATATACATACATATATACATATATATATACGCATACATACATATATACATACATATATATACATACATACATATATACATACATACATATATATATATATATATATATATATATATATATATATATAAATTACAACTTATAACATTTTTTGAACGTTGAATTAATCGTATCCAATTTAATTTTGAAGATTTCTTAAATTAATTATAGTAAAACGAAATAGGACAGAAAAACATGAACGAAAAGGAGTAGATGTATATGTTTATGAAAATTGTGGTTTAGGACAAATTTATATTTTTATGTGACTAGAAACATCAGATGTTTATACTAAGCCAATGCATGCATACATACATACATACATA
>NC_061120.1:164652370-164684059 GCF_002878395.1 Capsicum annuum | reverse complement strand
ATATATATATATATATATATATATATATATATATATTAATCAAAGTCGGGCAAGAGCCCATTTCATTCCAAAATTAAAAATTACAAAATATGGCCTTACCCGATCCAGATAAGAAAACAAAAGTCAGACAAAAATATCCAAGGTCATTTTTGGAAACTAAAAGTCATCTTCATTTTCATAGCCACCTCTTCTTCTTCATTCTCTTGTATGCAAATTCCGATAAATGTCACTGTTGTTACCCCATCAGTTAGCTTAGCTCTGCTTCATCTCCGCCTTGTTCAGCTAAGCTAAGTATCATATCTTAATTCTCTTTAATCTAATCTATAGTTCAATGTATTGAGCTTAACTGGAAGCTAATACCACCACTTAAACTACCTACTAAATTTAGGAAATTAAAGATTTGAACTTTGTAGTCTCAAAGGTGTTGATGATTGTTAATAATTCTTAGGAATTTTGTGTTTGAATCTGAAAAGTCTACTGTTTGAATAACCCAACCTTCAATATCCTCAGATCTCACTGGATGTAGGTGTTGTATTCAAAAGAAGTCATTTTTAACAGTAGATTTATTCATCTCCACAGTTAATCCTCAAAAATATTACATCATCTATTCACACCTTTTATGTACTCTGCTTATAGGTTATTGCTGGTGTTCCCCAATTTTAATCCACCTAGATGCATTCTGAAGTGTAGTATTATCAGTTATTTTTCAAGTTACCTCCTTCTTACCCTTGTAATTGAACTTGATCTTGATTATATCCTCTATCTCATTGTGGCCATTCCAGTCGTGATCATTGTTTGTTATGATTGCTGACCACTCTTGTGTATGATTTCTATGATTAAAACTGATATTGTGTTCCATCTTAATGAGATATTTGTTTGATGTTTGGAGTACCAGTTTTCTCCAGTTCTATTATTGCTCTTCCTTTCCTTGATAGTTGCTCCATACTTGTAAATTGAAAGTTACCTACAAATTAAAAGCTAGATTAGCAAAAAAGTCAGCTGGAGTGTTACCTTCCCTGAGGAAATGTACCACTCTAACTAACATTGTTTCCATTAGTGCTCTAATGGATTTAACCACCATTGATTTATTTCAAGAAAACTCCCATATTGTATTTAAAACTTGCAACATTGTCAAGGAATCACTTTCCACTATGATCTAATTTATGAAATTCATTGTACAATACTTCAGACACTCTATAATAGCCCTTGCTTCTGCCTCCAAGCTTGTGGTGTCTATAATTCTTTATCCTTGAGCTACCACCAAATCTCCATTATTATGCCCAATGAAAATGTAATAGAACTAGGACCAGGATTATCATTAGAAGCCCCATCGGTATTCCCTTTAAGCCAACCCATCTCAGGAGGATTCCATTTAATCAATTTAAGAGAATTATTGTCACAACCCTCTTTTACTAAAAAAAAATTGATTTTAAGCTTCAAAGGGTTTTATTATTAAGTGACAAAAAATAAAAATTTATTTCGAAAAGGACTTTTAACGATCAAAACTCAGAGTCCCTACTTGGCATAAATCTGGTGTGCCAAGTCACATTTGAAAATTCTTTTTCAAAATAATTTTTTGACTCTTTAAAACTGGTTTGCGAACAAAGATTTTGGCTAAGGAATTCTGTTGACCGAAGGTAAGGTGTTAGGCACCCCTCGATCCCATAGTTCAACCACGGTCGCTTCGTAAAGTATATCGGCTAGTATGGCACTATGAAATGTATAAACCAACAAAACACATAAAACAAGAAAGCAAACAGCCAAACAACAAAATATGAAAAATAGTGTTCAGTCCAATTTATTACAAACCAAAATAAAAATGTTTAAATTAAAACCTAAACTATTCTAACTATCTTACACTATGCTTTACCTAATGCCTCGGGCCTTGATCACGACCCTTTTTTACGTACATAATACTTCAGAGCATTCCCCGGTGAATGAGAACAATGTGTCTCGGGGCATTCCCCGGCCAAATGAGTACAATTGATCCAAATACAGTAAACAAAACCATTCAATAAATATTCCAAACATTTCACAATCTATAAGTTCTAAACTTGTCTACCCGAGCCTATCGTTTGCCTATTAAATTTTTGGCCTAAAAATATGATACTACCGAATTCAACGACATCCATAAATGAATCAAAATAATCAATATTCGCCTTATTCGATTCTCAATTCCTCCCCCCCCAAATTCATCCTCACTAACAATTAACTAATTTTTCGACTATGACTTTAATTTTCCAAAAATCCAAATACCAACATCAACCATATACGCACAACAAAGATTCAAGCATGCAAAACACACAAATTATTCACAAGCACATAAAATATTAAAGGGAGAGAAGAGAGAATTGGACCTCAAATACTTTTTCAATTGGAATAATTCTTTCGACTAGAACCGCGTTCAAGACCTCGAACGAAACCTCAACCAACGAATAAGTCACACCTCGATGTAGCCCTTTTCGTTTTGGTTTTCGCCAACCCAAACAAAAAATCACGAAGCAATGAGACCCATACACGATTTCATATGCAACGTCATTGCTTTGTTAGTCTTCCAGCGATAGAAGGGTGATTTTGACCGGAAATAGAATTGGGTCAATTCCGCGGTGATTTTAGCGACTATTTTTGGTATATTTTAGTTGGATTTGGAGGATGGGATATTTGGGGGTTTAGCCGACGATGATGGGTTGCTTCGCCGAAATAATAATGACGATGATGAACTGTTTGGTCGCTAATTTGCCGAGTTTTAGGTTATTTTCGGAGCTCTGATCTCTGGAGTGAAACTCTCTTCGTTGTTTCTCTCTCTCAAGATCCCTCTTCTCTCCCTTTATTTCTCTCAGTTCTCTTTAATTTTTGCGTATATGCAACAGTGTGTGTGTCATTCTCCACCGAGAGTGTGTGTAATGTTCTTCTCTAAAAAATAAAAAAAATCAAGAGTTTTTTGGCATTTTCTTTCATTGGTTTTGATTGTGTATATGTCTATGCGTGAAAATTATTTTCTATGAATGGGTGTGTGTATGACCGTTGTCTGTGTGTTTTTGGATGGATGGTGAGTGTACATTTCTATTTGATATGGAAAAGGAATCAAAATATGAATGGGGTTAGGATGGGTAGGGGGTAAGTGGGGAAATGGGGTGAGGTGGTTGATTTTGATTGGATGGGTAGTTAATTTGTTAAGAATTTTGCTATTTTTGTCTTTTTGTGGAGTGATAATCACATGGGGGTAAGGTACATAGTAAGGCGGGGTAAATGGGTAAATTCGTCTTCAGATAGGGACAAAATTACATGTCTACATCATGCCCCTCTTTGGATGTAAAAACAAAGTGTTTTCAGACAAAGAAGTAGAACCTGAGACAGAATTTTTCCCCGACCTTTATCCAAAAGAAAGAAAAAGAAGGACAGACACAACCGAGTCTTTATTTCTGAAATCCTACCTACCCAAGTTATGAGGGAATCATGTCACAGGTATCTCAAAGGGTTGGAAGGAGAAGGGCTATATCGAGTTTGAGAGTCGAGTGAGGTCCAGTCGAGGTTCCGGTCCGTGGCTCTGTCATTACATCAAAAATAAAAATTACAAGTTAAAAACATAAATAAAATTACAAAAGTCCTATCTATGCAGTTTTCCTTGACTCTTGACTTTCTATTTCATCATCCTATTCTCCAGGAGGGCTCCTGACTTGCAATTTCCTTACTATGTTCTCCGGGCGAGCTCTCGACTTGCAATTTCATCACTTTGTTTCTTCGCTTTCAATTTCTTCACCTTATTTCTTGACTTTTCATTTATTCATCCTGTTCTTCAGGTGGACTCTTGAAATCAACATCAAAACTAGAACAAAAATTATCCCAAACAAAGAACAAAAGTAGTATTATTTTCTAGAAGGGTCCAAAATGATGCTTTCAGTAACATGAATTAAATTTTTGCCCCATTTTATCATCAGAAAACTTCTGTGAACATTAAATCCAATCATAACTACATGCATGTTGCAATGATGAATCAAGACTCTGACCAAGAAATGCAACTCTTGAGAGTAAAATTAAATGACCAAGACTAGGAAGTGCATCTCCTAAGAATTAACGTGAGGAATTTCAACTAGAAAGTGTGTCTTCTAGAGATAAAGGTTTAAGTTAGGAAGTGTTCCACCTGACAAGGAAGTGCATCCCCTAAGGGTTAAGTGCAATGACTCGACTAAAAAATATGGTTTTTAGGAAAGAAGGTTCAATTTAGAAAGTTCACCTAATAAATATAGCTAGAATTACTCAGATAAAGAGGTGCATCTCCTAGGGGTTTCATGGAAGGACTCGACCAGAAAGTGCATCTTCTAGGAGTAAAGGCTTAAGTTAGGAAGTATGTCACCTAGCAAGCCAAAACTTAAACTACCCTGACAAGGAATTGTGTCTCCTAAGGGTTAAATGGAATGACTCGACTAGAAAGTGTATTTTCTAGGAGTAAAGGCTTGAGTCAGGAAGGGAACCACCTAACAAGTGAAACTTGAATTTCCTTGACAAGAAAGTGCATCTTCTAAGGGTTAACTACTCAACTAGAAAGTACATTTTCTAAGAGTAAATGCTTATTAGGAAGTGAACTACCTAACAAGCGAAACTTAGATACCCACCAAGGAAGTGTGTCTCAAGGGTCAAGTGGAATGACTCGACTAGAAAGTGAATTTTCTAGGAGCCAAAAGTTAAGTTATGAAGTGCATCACCTAACAAGAAAAATTTAAATTACCCAATCAAGGAAGTGCATCGCCTTACAAATGCCACTTAAGTTACCCAATCAAGAAAGTGTGTCTCCTTACAAATGGCACTTGAATTACCTAGTTAAGAAAATGTGTCTTCTTACAAATGCCACTTAAATTACCCAGACAAGGAAATGTGTCTCCTTACAAATTCCACTTGAATTACCCAAACAAGGAAATGTGTCTCCTTACAAATGCCGCTTGAAATACCCAAACAAGAAAATGTGTCTTCTTACAAATGCCACTTAAATTACCCAGACAAAGAAGTGTGTCTCCTTATAAATGCCACTTGAATTACCCAAGAAAATGTATTTCCTTACAAATTTCGCTTGAATTACCCGAACAAGAAAATGCGTCTCCTTATATATGTCACTTGAATTACACAAACAAGGAAATGCGTCTCCTTACAAATGCTACTTAAATTACCCAGACAAGTAAATGTGTATCCTTACAAATGCCACATAAATTAACCCTAAAAAGTAAATGTGGCTCCTTACAAATGCCACTTAAATTATCCAAGAAAATGCATCTCCTTACAAATGCCGCTTGAATTACCCGAACAAGAAAATGTGTCTCCTTACATATGTCGCTTGAATTACCCAAATAACAAAATGCGCCTCCTTACAAATACCACTTAAATTACTCAAAAAAGAAAATGAGTCTCCTTAAAAATGTCACTTGAATTACCCAAGGAAATGAGTCTCCTTACAAATGCCACTTGAATTATCCGAACAAAAAAATGTGTCTCCTTACATATGCCGCTTGAACGACCAAAATAAGGAAATGTGTCTCCTTACAAATACCACTAAAATTATCCAGAAAAGGAAATATGTCTCCTTAAGATTAAATGGAAGGACTCAACTAGAAAGTGACTTCTAGGAGTGAAAATTCAATTTAAAAAGTGCATCACCTAATAAATGAACCTGAATTACTTGGATAAGAAAGTGTGTCTCCTAGAGATTAAATGGATAGACTTGACTAGAAAGTGTGGCTTCTAGGAGTGAAGGTTAAATTTAGGAAGTGTATCATCTAATAAATGAACCCGAATTACCCGTACAAGAAAGTGTGCCTCCTCGGGATATTATATTATGAGTTTTTATCATTGTTTTATTACAAAATCTGTGTAGCAATACTTTATTTTGCATTCGCAGAAGTGGGGAAATGTGCCTTTTGATATTTTAGGCTCTAAAGTACTTGATTTGAATGTAGCATGTGTTCTTGTTTCATACAAAGAAAACTTGTGAGTTTAAAAATATGGTGTCTAGTTTGTGACTTTAGCTTTCACGGCAATCGCTCTTGCCTTCGTCATATTTAATATTGCTTCCAACCATTAGCATATGTCGTTGACTTGCTACATTATTGACCCAAACTCAAATTACTAAGATTGATTCTGAAACAAAAGACAATATCTCTGCTTTGCCATGCTCCTCAGATAAACCCTTTGAACCTTGGTATTTTCCTGAGTTCCCAGACTTGTCTGTTGACAAAACTTTTCACATGTCTTATTTCATCTCATAATCATATCTCTTTCAGGTGTTGGCCTTTTTGTCTTGCTTTGTGCAATTGAAGAAGATGGTAGCCAGTTTTGAAATCTTTTCTCACTTGCTTTGACATGAATTTGACTCAAAGACATACAAAAATGACTTTTCATTTGAATAACTGACTTATGAAAATACAAATAAAAAATATAAAAAAATAAAGAATAGACAATGAATGTCCCCATTGAAACAGAGAAAAGAAAAATTTATCTGAAAGTGACAGTCAACTCTAAGGATTATGACATGCATTTTGGATTAAGCTACCTAATCTTTCCATCCAGACTTTCCCCCAATTGTTGTTAAGTTAATGACCCTGAAAATGAGTTACTTCCTTGAGTCAATTGCACTTATAGACCTCATTCGGCTAGTGACACCTTGAAGGGTTTTTTTGCCAACGAGTCTCTTTCTTTCTCTCAGCTCACCATTGTCCTATGGTGTCTATGGGGGGTTTTCAATAATAAGACTTTTATTTTCATTTATCTCAACTTAATATCGTCTTATAGTGCTCATGAGGGTTTTTACCAATAAGACTCAAATTTTTATTTCTCTCAACTTACCATCGCCTTACGGTGGCCGTGAGGGTTTTCACCAATAAGTCTCTCTCATTTTTATTTCTTTCCTGATTTCTTATGCTGAGGAAGACAAGTAGTACCCAAAATATGTCATCATATCCATTGCATGCTTAGCCTTAACATTCTCAAAAATTGATCTGAAGGTTTTTCTTTGGTTGTAACTTGGCTTTTGGATAAGGCTAGAGAAAAAGGATGGCATGAGGCCGAAACAACACTTGAAGTGGGTAGGACTTACAACTTTTGGAATCGACTCAAATAATGAGGATTAACTCATGCCCCAGTTTCTTTTTGCTGGGTTACTTTAAATTGTTTATTTTGTTGGACCAGCCCTAGAGTAAGGCAGCCTACGTATCTCACCCCGAGAGAGAAGAATCAGGTCACACGTAGTTTCGATAACTTGTTTTGCTTGATTCTGATTTTTTATTGACTCTTTCCTCTTTGGAACTTTTTCTAACTCTATTTTTTTGGCACTCATCTCTTTTCTTCCTTTTTGATACATTTTGTCTCTTTTCCTTTTTTTGAAATTTTTCTGACTCTATTCTTTTCCTCGACACTTTTCTTTTGAGCTTTGTCGACTCTATCTTGATTCCAAAAGAGAGGTATGAAAAAAATAGAACTAAAGCTCAAATGGGGTAAACAAAGGATGACACAATATTTGGATAGTAGAATGAAATGTCTTCGTCATATCAATCCTTGACAATGCAAGTACACATCATGCAATATAAAGTGAAAGATGAAGATCATCTGTGACACTTTAACAATAATAACTTTTACTGAGCATCTGTGCTACTTCTTCACTTTGTCCAGCATACAATTCAACCTTTGTTGTACATCCCTCACATCAAATGACTCATATTTTTTTGTGGAGCTGATTTTCTTTCTGTTTCTCTTGATATAGGATCACACATCCACTGTTTGACCTAATTGAGATGTCTTTCAATTGATGACCAAGTTATTCTTATGATTCTCAAAATAATTGCCTTAATTTTCAAAGAAGACTTTAATTTGATCACCAAATGTCTCATCACTCTACCTATTTTCTCAAATGCATTTTTTTCTAACTTTAGCCCCCTGATTAAAAGTTCATGCTTAAACTGGATTTTAAGATCTAGCTGAAAATTCCGCCAATATTTCATATCACTAGAACCAATCATACAATGTACTATGTAAAAAAATAAATAGACAACACAAATTTAAAACACAAAGGAAAAAAGGACACTCAATTTTATTAAAATGAAAGATAGAAAAGTTTGAACAAAGACAATAAAGAAATAAAATAAGATAGATTTCAAACTACAACCCTAATATAATTCGAAAAACAGAAATGAAAATAAAACAAACTACCAATAATCCTTCCAAGTAAGGAGAGGAGTGAATTTTCAATTGCTGAGCTTGACATCTTAGGCACTAATTTGCACATCATCATAACTAGAGTTTTCACCACTATCAGACATATTCCGTGTAAAATTATCCGTTAACTTTCTCTTTTTTGCAAACTCCGGCCTCGGTTGAAACTTGGACTTAGAAGTTCCTTGGTAACTTTATGAGGGTTGAGGACAATGTTGAGGGACCGGTGCACTCCATTATGGATAAGAAGATGGATGAGTATACCATTGTGCGTTGTTCAAAGGATATTGAGGAAGTGGAATGGAATATCTTGAATTTTGCAAAGAGAAACCTTATTGAAAGTGATTATATGGATCTGATGTATAGGCTTGGGGTCGAGGTTGACGGTATTGTTGAGTTGACCCTCTTAAGCCCCATTGTGGCCTCAACACAACAATAGTTACATTCTCACTCTTTCTTTCAATCCTCCTTAATTAATTGCAATATCCTCCCAAGTGTTTTATAGATCCTCGTATCCATCATGCTCCTTAAATTATGATACCTCAAAATTAGGAGAGAGGTTAATACTTGAAGACATGCCCCAGTCCTTATATGCAACATCTTCATAATTCACAAGTCCCAGAGAATTTTTCATAGCCTTTTCTACATACTTTGTTTTTCTAGATATTTTTTCTTGCTCTTTAGCATATTGGGGAAGAAAAATCGTTGGATGGAAAGACAAAGTGATAACCTCAATAAAGGGTTGGGCAATAGAAGCAGAGAGGATAGATGGTTCTATCAATGTGGTAGATTTACGCTGAAGAGCTAGAGAATGAGTGATGAAAGCATTGGGATGCTTTTGGCCTGGAGTGAATTCTGAGACATATTGTGATGCATCAACAACAGTAGGAAACTGACTTTTCAATTGTGATGGAAAACTCAAGGTATTTGCGGGGTCAATAGTGAGGAATGGAGGAGGTGGCAGCCCACTAGCCCAAACTCGATACATTTCTATCATTTGTTACCTTAGTCTCACAATCTCTTGCTTTAAATTCTCATTTTCCTTACTCTTGGTCTGATCCATGATATCACTCTCTATATCCTTATTGGACACAACTAACCCTTTTTTGGATTTGGTGCGATGTGGAGGACCATTCAAAATGTCACAAATCAACCAACTTAAACCAACTAAACAAAAGATAACAAATGCAATAGAGCTCAATACTTTCTCAAAATCTTTTTCTCTTTTTTTTCTTTTGAAAAGATCACCAAACTCAAAAAGGGCGCCTACGTATCTCACTCTCGAGATAGGAGAATCAGGTGTGTGTAGTTCGTGCAGTTTGGCCAAAAAATGACCAATCAAACTCTTTTTCTTTTTCTTGAAACTCTAGAAGAAAAATAACAAATTGTAAAAAGAATTGACAAAAATCTTTTTGAATTTTTCAAGTTTAAATCCCCTAATGCAAAATGAAACCTGTGACTTATCATGAGGAAATCTTTTTGTATTTTTCATATGGAAATATTCATAGATTAACTAATTTATTACCAAATGAATTCTTCTTTCTTTTTTTTTTTAAAGATATTTACACAGTCTTTTTGATTTTGAAATTCATGCAAAAATGAAACCTAAAATTCTCAAAGAATTTTTTTTTTTTTGTATTTTTTAGATGAAGCAACATGGGCAAACAACTAATCTAAATTGGAGAGAATTTTTTTTTTCTTTCTTTTATCTTTATTTTTTAAAAGATACTAACAAATTTTTTTTGGATTTTCAATTATGAATTTCATCCCAAAATTAAACCTAAGACTATTAAGAAAAATCTTTTTTGGATTTTTCTTTTCAAGGCATATATTAAACACTTACTATAAATGAAGAGTGGAGAAAATCTTTCTTGGATTTTTTAAATAAGATCACTGAACTCACGAAGGATTGCCTAGGTATCTCACTCTCGAGAGAGGAGAATCAGGTGTGCGTAGTTCGTCCAGATTGGACAATTAGAGATTAACTAACAGATTGGCCCTAACTTAAGAGACACGACCAAAGACAGACGATGAACGTCAATAAAATCTTTTTGGATTTTTAGT
The DNA here is from genome assembly GCF_002878395.1 of Capsicum annuum. NCBI lineage: Eukaryota > Viridiplantae > Streptophyta > Magnoliopsida > Solanales > Solanaceae > Capsicum > Capsicum annuum. The sequence goes on along the minus strand of NC_061120.1, from coordinate 164,673,802 downwards.
TAGACACTTCACATAAAACTGACACCAATATCTATGAAAGAAAAATCTTATTAGGTATTTTCTTTATATGAAATGTACAAAACTTCTACCATTTTTTTTGAATTTTTCTTTTATAAAAAGCTCTTATTGAATTTTTTTTTTTAATTTTCAAATTATGAATGTTTGCTAAAGGAAACAAAGGGAAAATCTTTTTGATGTTCTGTTTTTTGAGTAAATGTGTGCAAAAGGTAAAAAATATTTTTGAATTGTGAAAAACAAAAGCCATAAAGGACACTAAAAACTACGAAACTCTTTTTTTTTACTCATTTTTTTTTTCAAACTGTTCCTTGCCTACACACTTTTTTTTTAATTCTAGCACAAGCTTTCCCCAAATCAATTCATTGAATGATCCTGTAACCCTCAAAGATGCAACAATTAGCACATACAGAGGCTTTAGGATAAGTCTCCTACAAAGGACCAAGTGGGTCTCGCTAGGCATCAATATGATGCAGATAAGCATGACTTAAAGGCTGACCTACGTTGAGGTCCACTAACAAGGCTGTTCGAGGGAGCATATGGTCGATGGTGGTTGCGATAGCTTTCCACCCACTCCATACCAGCCAATGATTTCCCCTCCTAAAATAAGGGTGACTTAACTAGAGGTCGTGTACACAGTGTGTACTATGGGACTTGTTGCAAAAGAAATGACTTGGGTTATGCAAATGATGACAGATATAAAGCGGTAATACATAAGAGAAAAACTGTAAACACGTAACACGTAGGCACTCAACAATGGTAAAATAACAACACAAACGATAACACAAACAAGGCGTCTATACACCTATAGTGTCACACTAAGCTGATACAACTCAAAATAAAGCTCGAATTTTGAAAATCTCCAGCAGAGTTGCCAAAGATGTCACACCCCTTTTTTACCAAAAAAGATTGATTTTTAAGTTTCAAAAGGATTTTATTATTAAATGACAAAAAATAAAAATTTGTTTCGAAAAGGACTTCTAACAATCAAAACTCTGAGTCGCCACTTCGCATAAATTTGGTGTGCCAAGTCAGCTTTGGAAATTCTTTTTCAAAATAATTCTTTGCCTCTTTAAAACTGGTTTGCGAACAGAGATTCTGGCTAAGGAATTCTATTGACCAAAGGAAAGGTGTTAGGCACCTCTCGATCCTTGGTTCAACCACGATCTCTTCGTGAAGTATATCGGCTAGTATGACACGATGAAATGTATAAACCAACAAAACACATAAAATAAGAAAACACACAAACACATAACAAAGTGCAAAAAATAGTCTTTAGTCTAATTTATTACAAACCGTAATAAAAATGCTGAAATTAAAACCTAAAATATTCTAACTATCCTAAACTATGCTTTACCCGATGCTCGGACCTTGATCACAAGACTCCTTTGCATACATGATACTTCAGGGCATTCCCTGGTGAATGAGTACAATGTGTCTCTGGGAATTCCCCAGCCAAATGAGTACAACTGATTCAAATGCGGTAAACAAAATCATTCAACAAATATTCCAAACATTCCACAATCCATAAGTTCTAAATTTTCCAACCCGAGCCTATCGTTTGCCTACTAAATTTTTGGCCTAAAAATAAGATACTACTGACTTTAACGACATCCATCAATGAATTAAAATAATCAACATTCGCCTTATTCGATTCTCAATTCCTCCCCCAAATTTCATCCTCACTAACAATTAACTATTTTTTCGACTATGACTTCAATTTTCCAAATTCCAACATCAACCATATACGCACAACAAAGATTCAAGCATGCTAAACACATAAATCATTCACAAGTACATAAAAATTAAAGGGAGAGGAGAGAATTGACCTTAAATACTTTTTCTATTGGAATAATTCTTCCGACTAGAACCGCGTCCAAGACCTCGAACGAAACCTCAACGAACAAATAAATCACACCTCGATATAGCCCTTTTCATTTTGGTTTTCACCAACCCAAAGTAAAAATCACGAAGCAATGAGACCCGCACATGATTTCATACACAACGTTACTGCTTCGTTAGTTTTCCAGCGATGAAAGGGTGATTCTGATCAGAAATGGAATGGGGTCAATTCCGTGGTGATTTTAGAGGCTATTTTTGGTAGATTTTAGTTGGATTTTGGAGGATGGGACGTTTTGGGTTTAGCCGACGGTGATAGGTTGCTTCGGCGGAATAGTAAAGATGATGACGGACTGTTTAGTCGCTGATTTGCTGAGTTTTGGATTGTTGCCGAAGCTCCACGAGCTTTGGTCGCCGGACTGGAACTCTCTTCATTGTTTCTCTCCCTCAAGCTCCCTCTTCTCTCCCTCTATTTCTCTTAGTTCTCTTCGATTTTTACATATGTGCAACTGTGTGTGTGTCATTCTTCGTCGAGAGTGTGTAATGCTCTTGTCTAAAAAATGAAAAAAAATTAGGAAATTTTTAGTGTTTTCTTTCACTGATTTTGAGTGTGTATATGTTTGTGCATGAAAAATTATTTTCTATGAATAGGTGTGTGTATGGCCACTGTCTGTGTTTTTGGATGAATGGTGTGTGTATATTGCTATCTGTTATGGAAAAGAAATCAAAATTTGAGTAAGGTTAGGATGGGTAGGGGTAGGTGGGGAAAGGGGGTGAGGTGGTTAATTTTGATTGTGTGGATTGCTAATTTGTTACGAATTTTATTATTTTTATCTTTTTGTTGAGGGATAATCACATGGGGCTAAGGTACATGGTAAGGCAGAGTTAATGGGTAAAGTTGGATTCCAGGAGGGACAAAATTACGTGTCTACAATTATGAATTCTGATTGATTGTAACTCATCTACTATTCTACTCCAATCTCTTCCTGTAACTTCAAAATAAAATCTGAACTTAACAAACCTAACATTAGTGTCATTAATTTCGCAGAAGATTTTCCTTTCTTGATAAGCACCACCATGCAAAATAGTATTTCTCCTTTTCCACAAGAACCATATGATAACAATAGGCACAACATAAAATAATAAAACCTATCCATCCATTCAAATGATAATGATAAAAATGATCCATCCATTCAAATGATCAAACTCATACCATCGATCCAATGAAACAAAAATGAAAAAAGCGAAAGTGCTGCTCCCCTTCCCTCTTTCTTTTCCCGCTTTGCTAATCTTCCCCTCTAACGCGGGCCGGGCAGCGACGGGCGCTGGCAAGGGAGCAAGCGAAACAAATTGATCATAAAAATAATATAACCTATCCATCCATTCAAACAATTCATCATAAAAATAATATAACCTATCCATCCATTCAAATTATGAAAACCATACAATTGATCCAATAAAACAGAAATGAAAAAAGTGGGGTGCTGGCAAGCAAGGAACAAAGTGACCACCAAACGAAATGGGACAAAAAAACATGAATGAAAAAGAGTAGATGTAGATGAAGGCTCAGCTAAGTGAAAATCGTAATAACGAAAAATGATACAATCTATCCAAACGAAAATGAAAAAAGCAGGAGTGCTGGCAAGGCAGCAAGCGAAACAAATTGATCATAAAAATAATATAACTTATCCATCCATTCAAATGATAATGATAAAAATGATCCATCCATTCAAATGATCAAAATCGTACCATCTATCCAATGAAATAGAAATGAAAAAAGCGGGAGTGCTAGCATGGGAGCAAGCGAAACAAATTGATCATAAAAACAATATAACCTATCCATCCATTCAAATGATGAAAATCATACAATTAATCCAATGAAATAGAAATGAATTGATCATAAAAATAATATAACTATCCATCCATTCAAACAATTGATCATAAAAATAATATAACCTATCCATCCATTCAAATGACGAAAATCATACAATTGATCCAATAAAACAGAAAATGAAAAAAAATGGGGTGCTGGCAAGCGAGGAAATAAAGTGACCACCAAACATCACCCCATGTCCGTGGCACTACCTTCTAACCTGCCTGGAGATTTAAACAACTCTGAAATTGACACACACGAATAGGCATCGGTGTTTCTTTTGTTCTTTGGGGAAAACACCGGAGAAACCACCCCTATTGAATAATCTTCTGCTCAAAGAAGTGGTTTAGGGTTTAGACTAAATCGCGTGCAACATCAGCTCCACACCCCCTGAGTTGCGTCCTCCACTTTTGCCTTCACTTATAAAGGCTATATTTGTAACTCAGGATCCGATGTGGGACAAAGTGCTACATTTGGTGCATTACTAATATTAATGATTAAAATCATTTTTTGGGTATTAGTTGTAAAATAAAATAAAGTTTATATCATAATCATAACATTATTTATTCTATAAAGAGTGTGGAATTGATCTATTTTTGTTTTTAGATAATCATGGTGTTCAAGCCAACTTGAAAGCAACTTGACTAGTTCCACATGGTTCTTGGTACGTCCAACCAACACAACAACAACATATCCATTATATTTCATAAAGTGGAGTTTGAAGGTAGGTGTATGCAATCCTTACTTAATATACCTCAAAGGTAAATAGGTCGTGCCTATCCCACCGACGCAAATGCCGGATAATTCTTTGCATCAATGCTTAGACAACAATAATCTACTACACCAATGACATTATACATGATCCTTATGAAATTATCTATTTTGATTAAATCTCAGCACCAGTAAAGATGAACAAATAATCAACTAGATCTAGACGATTTGGCGGAGTGGGTGAATGTAATTGGGAAAGAAATGTTTTTCATGGAAATGAAAGGAATTTGGAGTGATCAATGAAGAAAATATTAGAATAAACTATGGACATGGCTGACTCTTCAGAAAATATACTAGTATTGAAAAAGTGAAGTCTCGATACAACGTGAGAAGTGCCACCTCCCCTACTAAAGAATTTCGCAAGCATGGGACAATCCCGGATTATAATCCCAAAATAACTTGATTTTTAACCAAAGTATTTTTTTTTTTATGTACTCGTATTCATTTTTTAACTTATTACATTTTCATGACGTTCATCCAGTGAAAAATGTGAGAGTGCGTTAGTCCAAACCTGATCCGATATCCTACACTGCTCAAATTCTAAGATCCAATACAAGATGATCATACACACATTACCTCTACTCATTAGCAAAGTATTATTATACATTAATAATAGGTCGAAACAACTATAGTAGAAGAAAAGCTTCAAAATTTATGTGCCGAGATTTCAAAACTCCTGCGCCTAACATCCTCTTTCAACACTCAATATCCACAAACTCTACAAGAGCTTTATTGTTCACATTTTACAAGTCGATATACGATGCGTGATGAATACACATACACCATTGCGCATTAACCTTCTCGAAAATATTTGTAGCAAATTGTTTTCCCCAGCTGCTGCCTTTAGTTTTGACCATCTCAATGCATGTAACATACCCCATATCACCTCTAACATGAACTTGAACATCCCTGATCTCGATATCAAGTGGAAAATCATATTCTGCCCAGACGAATTCCCAGCTTCCCATTACGAGATCATACCCTGTTATGCCACTAACACCAGGGTGCACGACGCAAACATTCTCACCGTTTGACCAGAGGGTTTGCATTGCAGCTAGGTCTCCGTTTCTGAAAGAATTGTAAAAGCGAGCATTCGCTGCTAGTACAGAGGCTTTACTGTCCTCCTGGAGTAGCCGGAGGCTATCCCTAATTTTCGCTGCTCGGGCATAGTTCTCCTCTTTTATAGCAATCTTTAGATCCTGTGCCAAGCTTTCCTCATTTAGCAAGATGTTTTCACCGCTCAAAGTTCCTTCTGAATCCTCACTCATGACCCGGTATGGTCTCAGTGAATGTGAACGGGGGCCTTGCCTTAAAGGTGCTGTTCTGAATAAATACATAATTAGATGATTTTACAGCTTAGAAGAGAGGAAATCTAAGTACCCCAAAAATTACATGAAAGAAAGGCAAACAGAGGCAATACACTTAGCAGGTTCAAGAGAGATATGCAACATGTAACACAACTGTCAAGGCCTGTCTAAGACACCAGCCACAAAAAATGATAGACGTGCACTTGAGCTAACTATAAAGGGGTAATAGTACAATAAAAAGAAGCAAATGTTCAAGTACTTACAATTTCACAACAGAATGTGTAGCTGACTTATAGCTTTCCTAATAGAACAGGTTGCTTTCTTACACGACAAAGAGTCTCTAATGTTTAGATAGAGTTCATAACCTCTAAATGCTACAGAAAAAACAGAAGCAAGTGGAAGCAAGACCTTTTTTGTTTTTATCATAAGTACCATCTCTCAACTACATATAAAGCTAAAGAAAGGTCAAGAAATACCAAGAAGATTACACGATCTCAACTAAGTGATCTGGATATTGATATAATATGAAAGATATGTTCTTTTTCATAGAAACACCCTGAACATGATATCAAAGTCTCCCATGCTTAAATTGCAATATTCCTCCACATTAATGTAGTGTTCATATTCATGGAAGATACTAAAAGCATCATTTGACAAAAGATAAAACGAAATTTCACTGATTATTTATGGTGAAACTCATAAGCTAACAAATTCTGTAACTACTATGCATTCACAACTTCAAACGGAATTTTTCCTCTCGTCTGTTAAGACTTGAGTCACAAATTGGAAGAGTAGAAAGGGAGAAACGTGTATTCATACCATTACCACATGCCCCCTAACAAAACGTGGATAAATTAAAATGATTCATATAAAACATTCAAAATCAAAAGTTTTCACAAAACCAGTTCATTAAAAGAATAGATATATAGTTACCCAATAAGCCTAATAAGAGCGTGTAAAGCTAAAGAAAGCAACAGAAAGTTATGTGAATTGGAACTTTGTGCAAGGTCAGAATTTCGCAACAGCCATCAGCAGGCCAATGAATATAAAGGGTTATATTCAGCTCATCGGGGCGTTACCGGGAGGTTTTGGTGATGTGCATGGTGGTTTTGGTTTTGAGGAAAGAAATGAAGAGGGGGCTACTCTATTGGATTTTGCGAGGTCATTTGAGCTGGTGGTGGTGAACTCAAGCTTCCCAAAGAAGGACGATCACCTGATCACCTTCCGAAGCGCGATAGCCAAGACCCAGATTGACTTTTTATTGCTTAAGAAAGGGGATAAGGTGTTGTGTAAGGACTGTAAGGTCATCCCAAGTGAGAATCTTTCGACCCAGCATAGGCTCTTGGTTATGGATTTGGGTATAAAGAAGGATAGGAAGAGAAGGGGTGAGGAGTGTAGACCTAGAATTAAGTGGGACGGCTTGACGCCAGTGAATGCGTGGGAGATAGGGGAGAAGTTGGCGGGAATGGGGGTGTGGGAGTGTAGGGGGGACGTGGATAGTATGTGGGATAGGGTAGCTAGGTGCATCAGGGAGAATGCTAGTGAGGTGTTGGGTGTTTCTAGGGGCCGGACCGGGCATCATCGGGGGGATTGGTGGTGGAATGAAGAGGTTAAGAAGAAAGTGGAGACCAAGAAAGGGGCGTATGCTAAGTTGGTTGAGAGTAAGGACGAAGAAGAGAAACGGGTAAACAGGAAAGAGTACAAGTTAGCTAGGAAGGAGGCTAAGTTAGCAGTTACGGCGACTAAGACGGCAGCATTTGAGAGCTTGTATACGGGGTTACATGAGAAAGGAGGGGAAAAAAGGTTGTTTAGACTCACTAAGGCTAGGGAGAGGAAGGGTCGTGACCTCGATCAGGTGAAGTGCATTAAGGGGAAGGATGGTACAATGTTGGTGGAGGACGGCCACATTAAGAATAGATAGCAGTCGTATTTTCATAGGCTCATGAATGACGAAGGGGATAGAGCCATTGTGTTAAGGGAGCTGGAGCACTCAGAGGAGTGTCGGGATTTTAGTTATTGTAGACGTTTTAAGGTGGAGAAGGTTAGAGAGGCTGTTCGCAGAATGCGAAGGGGTAGGGCGACGGGACCTGATGAGATACATGTGAATTTTTGAAAGTTTTCTGGCGAGGCTGGTTTAAGGTGATTGACTGGATTATTTAACGGAATTTTCAAGACGGCGAAAATGCCCGAAGCTTGGAGGTGGAGTACTATGATCCCTCTTTATAAGAACAAGGGTGACATTCAGAGTTGCAATAACTATAGGGGTATTAAGTTATTGAGTCACTCTATGAAGATTTGGGAGAGAGTGGTCGAGGTGAGGCTGAGACGGATAGTTTCTATTTCGGAGAACCAGTTTGGATTTATGCCCGGCCGCTCGACGACGAAGGCAATTCACCCGATACGGAGGCTGGTGGAACAGTATAGGGAAAGGAAGAAGGACCTGCACATAGTGTTTATCGACTTGCAGAAGGCATACGACAAAGTCCCCAGGGAGATGCTTTGGAGATGCTTGGAGGTGAGTGGAGTCCCGGTGGCATATATCAGAGCAATTAAGAGCATGTATGATAGAGCTAAAACCCAGGTGAGGATGATAGAGCTAAAACCCAGGTGAGGACGGCGGGAGGAGACTCAGAGCATTTCACTGTCTTGACAGGATTGCATCAGGGATTTACTCTTAGTCCCTTTTTGTTTGCTTTGGTGATGGATGTGTTGACGCGACGTATTCAAGGAGAGGTGCCTTGGTGTATGCTTTTTGCAGATGATGTAGTTTTGATTGATGAGACACGAGGGAGTGTGAATGATAAATTAGAGATGTGGAGACAAACTCTTGAGTCTAAAGGGTTCAGGTTGAGTAGGAGCAAGACAGAATATTTGGAATGCAAGTTTAATGACGTGAGGCTGGAGAATGAGGTGATAGTGAAGTTGGAATCACAGGTGATATGTAAGAGGGATAGTTTCAAGTATCTCGGGTTCGTGATTCAGGGTAACGGTGAGATTGACGAGGATGTCTCGCACTGTATTGGGGCGGGATGGATGAAGTGGAAGCTTGCTTCGGGGGTGTTGTGTGATAAGAAGGAGCCGCCCAAGCTTAAAGGCAAATTCTACAGGGTGGCAGTCCGTCCGGCCATGTTGTATGGAGCAGAGTGTTGGCCAGTTAAGAACTCCCACATTCAAAAAATGAAGGTGGCAAAAATGCGGATGTTGCGTTGCATATGTGGGCTGACTAGGGTGGATAGAGTTCGGAATGAGACTATCAGGGAGAAGGTTGGTGTGACTCCAGTGGAGAATAAGATGCGGGAAGTCCGATTGAGATGGTTCGGACACGTGATGAGGAGGGGCATGGATGCCCCAGTTCGTAGGTGTGAGAGGCTAGCTTTGGATGGTTTTAGGTGGGGTAGGGGTAGGCCGAAAAAGTACTGGGGAGAGGTGATTAGGCGGGACATAGAGCAGTTACAGCTCACTGAGGACGTGACCCTAGATGGGAAGATCTGGAGGACGCGAATTAGGGCAGAAGGCTAGGGTCAGTTTGGGTCGCTAATGTAGAGCATTACTTGGTGGGGGTATTATTCTTGTTATGATACCTTGTTTCATGCTTAATTACGAACTGTTTACTTTTCTCTGTTTACTATTACTTGTGGGTGTCGTATTTATGTTATGCCATCTTGTTCCATGCTTTACTATGAATTTATTTATTATTCCGTGTCTCGAGCCGGGGGTCTATCGGAAACAGCCTTTCTACTTCTTTAGAGGTAGAGATATGGACTGCGTACATCTTACCCTCCCCAGACCTCACTATGTGGGAATACACTGGGTTTGTTGTTGTTGTTATATAAGATATTGCATACTCTGGCGTTGTTTGGATCACATGCTAATTATGAGGAGATATAATGTAGGATTATTTATGTAGTGAGTAATAATTGAAGGGATTATTCTACAGCATATAACAACTTAAAGAGTGTTATCCGATGATGATAATAGAGGGTATGTTATGTAGGGTTTGCCTACTTTAATGGCATTTTTTATTTTAATACTTTCCTTCATCTTACTAAACTTCTCTATTGTTCCATATTCAACACTCATCAAACAATACAGAAATTCCCACATTAACATTCATGCGAGTATTACTTAATACCACCAAGGCGCCAACCAAATGCTGCATAAGTTATGCAGGGATTATCTTTTCTTGGACAACCAACCGAGCATTTTAGCTATTCAGAAATTATTTTTCCAAGTCTTTCCAACCAATCATTGTATTATGTTATGTGAACATTTATGTTTGGTTATTTTCCCTAATCCCTCCAACCAAACAACCCACCCCTTACTGCATTCATCACTAAGAGCCTGTTTGGATTAGCTTTTGGTTTTGGCTTATAAGACAAGCTATAAGTTAGAAATCCTAACTTACGGCTTGTGGCTTACTTTTATCATTTTGACTTAAAATCAAGCGCTTCTAAGCACTTTTTGGTTTTTCCAAACACTATAAAAGTGCTTAAAAGCACTTAAAATAAGCCAATCCAAACAGGCTCCAAGTTGTAAACAACTTTCGTTTGAGAGATAAGTCATACTTTTTGAAAATCTTCAAGCTAAGCAAGTAGAACTTACTGAAATTTCCACTTTTTGAATCAAAAGCACCATGACCAGGCAAATATCCAGACCTGATTTTGATTCTGCCAGTTGAAACTGCATTGAATTGCATTTGAAAAGGTGAAGGAAGGCGGTGATCAATCTGAACACCTTTGAGATTGGAAAGAGCTGAAGCTATGTATCCTCTGAACTCAATGTGCCCCTGCAATGAAAGTTGAAGACAAAGTAAAATTTTATACCAAATTCCCATTGTAAATGAGGTAGATTCCATGCTAGATATGATTGACGACTTGCACACTTTGTAATTTTTAACGCACCATCTTAGTGTTTGTTTCTCCATTTATATGATATCATTACTTATAAAAAAAATCATATTAAATTCTGCAATCAATAACAGTTTCTCTTACTAGTATAACACCACGATAAAACTAATAATATTAATGGAAGAAGATTTAGACTACTGACAATCGCTCAAATGTAGACATTTCTTCCATTTTTTGGAAATTTCAACTACAATTCCTTAAACTATCGTAACAGGCAACTGCTGAACTTTCTCCTTTTTCCCAGACCAAATTGTCATGTACTCTTTTTTTTCCGGGTAACTAACACGATTGTATTAGTCACCAATGTAAACCAACACAATTTTCTATCCAAAAAGGAAACATAGAATAGTCAGCTAGGGAACTAAGGGAAATTTAAAACATAAGCTGCTCTGCTTCTGGATTTTTGCCTTGATCCTAATGGGAGCTCGTACATTACAGGTATAGATACTATCTCTTGCTAGCTCTTCACATCTTCTTCTCTTGTTTTCAAAGGTTCTGACGTTTCTCTCCATCCAAATTGCATACACAAGCTCTGCTTAGACCATTTTGAAAAGCTGTGCATTCTGAGATTTGCCCTTAGAGCAAAGCATGGCCAAAGCTAGGTGAGTATCCCAGGTTGTTGTTGCACTCCAATGCCATTGCAACCAATTCATGATCCTGCTCCATAGTTGCTTAGTGAAGTCACAGTGAACAAGCAAATGATCCCTTAATTCCAGTTGTACTTGACATAGCTTGCATTTTGTATCAACATTCAATCCCCACTAAGCCTATCAGTAGTTTGTAGTCTGTTCTGCAATTGAAGCCAAAGAGTAAATCTGGCTTTTGGCCTTGCATTATTGCCAAACAGCATAAACTCCAGGGAACTCTAGGATTATCACATAATGGTTTCAGGTAGATAGTTCTGATAGATGTGGGCCTCTGTGTCAGTGTTCGAGTTTGCTCCAAAATACCAGTGGTCATCATCTTTCTAATCATCCAAGAGCCTGGGTTAGGTGTAGGAGCAGTAGATACTGAGTTGGTCGTGATGTAATAAGTATGAATCCATCGAATCCATAATATGTTTTGTTTATGAGCTCGATCCCAACTAGTTTTTGCAATTGCAGCTTTGTTCCATAGGTGGGTATTAATGAGATTCAGAGCTCCTATAGACTTAGGGGTACACATTCTGCCCCAGGCCACTAAAGCGTTTTTTGTGATGGCATTGTTACCAGACCAGAGGTAGCGTCTACAGTTGGAAACTATAAGTTTAAGGATCTTTGCTGGGATGATAAAGAGTTGGGACCAGTAAGATTGAATGCCAAAAAGGACTGTTTGCATTAACTGTAATCTACCTGCATGAGAAAGTTTTCTAGCATGCCAAATTGTCATGTTCACTAACTCTGGTGCAGCGCGCCAGGGAACAAATTTGGGTTAAACTGATTGAAATTTACTATAGCTGATGAATTGAGGGGCTTAAGAGCTCATTATCAGCAGAATGGTAAAAGAAAAGCTTAGGATTTAAGTGATTAAAAATTCCAAGGGTAGAAAGAAAGACAGCAAAAACAGCAACAGTGGCAACCGCAGATGAGCAACAGGAAGTGAAACACCATCATTACCAGGCAGAAGTAGATGAAATCATGAAAGACATATCTCAGACATACGGATATTTATTAACAAAACTTAAGATTACTGGAAGCAAAGAACAAACGAAAACTACAAAAACACTTCTGCAGGACCAAAAGATTATATGGCTCTATTGTGGGCCCTTAACCATCACTTTTGGAAATATTACCATATCGAAAGATGAAAGATATTCACTTTAGGATCTTTTTTTATAATCGAAAAACCTTCAAATACGAGTGGTGCATGATTTGAACTCAGTTGATAATGGGCAGGCTGCTCCTCTACCCTTCTACACTTAAATATCAAGTTTTTATCTGCAGCACAGTTCTAACCCGTGATTTAAATCTAATCCAATGATCGCGCTAGTGCTCCTACCACAAGACCAAATCCCCTGGCGAAAATTCACTTTAGGACCTATAGTCTCCATTTGACAAATAGCAACTTTGCACCACATTCATACCTTCACCACCACTACCTCTATCATGCCAGCCTGTTGTAACACTAATTCATTAATTTTCTGAATATTACACATCAACAACCTTAGCATTTACCCCTATCATGGCTTTATGCGTAACCATCAACCATTAACAACTCAAGCTCCGAAATATCCATTCAAATACTCGCAAATGCAGCAATGTTCTTATTTTGACATTGTAATCATGTCCTTATAAACCCAGCAATGGATCAATGTTTTTACAAAAATGAGTAAAACGAAGAGAGCTAGAAGAGAAGAATCCATGGCAGTGTCTTCTTAATGATTCAGCACAAGAAGAATAGGAAACCAGAAAAGGAGGAGGAAAAAGCAGGGAAACGGAACAGAAATCTGACAGAAATGAGAACTAATTTGAAAGCATCTCCTTTGTTGTTTGGATGAAAGCTGTGTTAACCAATCAAACATTCAATTGATCGAAAAAAGAACTTGATCAATCAAAAGGTCAATGATAAATTTGGGAAATTAACACTTAACAGGCTTTCTGCAATTGCCACAAAGTTTCCCTTTCTTTTTTTTTTTTTTTGGATAACTGTGGTGTCTGGTCCAACTTGTGTGCACCTCAACTAATTCCATGAAAAGTACCAGGTATCACTATCCACCAAGGCTATGATAAATGGGAAGACATCACCCAGTGTTTTTTGTCATGGTTCTCACCCATTTTGGTGACCACTAGGCCACATCCTTAGGTGCCAAAGTTTGCCTTTTCATTATCAAGGTTTTATCAACAATGTTAGTGCAAATAGGAGTTGTGCCATGAGCCTGAGAGACGAGCTGAATACGTGGAAGATCCAAAGTGAATACTTTTGGAAAATTTATTTCATAGAATAGAGAAATATTATTTCCAGATGAGAGATAAGTTTGGGTATAAACAACTAACTCCATGGATAAAAAGCAAAGCAAGATCCCTCAAAGACCTGAACAATCATTAAAATCAGTGAGAGAAAAAAAGCATTTCTTTTTGCACCTAAGGGTGTGGCCTAGTGCTCAATGAAGTGGGTGAGAACTATGAGGTCTTAGGTTGAAGTCCCAGCAGAGGCAAAAAACTAGCTGATTTCTTTTCATCTGCCTTAGCCTGGTTAGCCTTGGTGGACAGAGTTAATAAGGTACTTGTTGCTGGTGAGAGGTTGTAGATATCCCAGGAATTAGTCGAGGTACACGAAAGTGGGCCTGGCCTGGACACCACAATTATTAAAAAAAATCATTTCTTTTTTGACAATAAACTGAGTATATTACCCATTATCTTGCAAAAGATAATCACATAAAGTATTCCTAAACAGTGTTACGAAGAAAGGAACCTAAAACTTCAAAATAACACAGCTTCTCAAAATAACACCCTAGCATTTTTCCTCAAACACTACAAAAACCCTTATAAACAACCCCAAACAACTCAAAAATCGAGGTTATCCGGATCAGATGACAAATTTATTACGACAACATAAAAACTCACGAAATTCGCGTAGGGTCGACTGATTCTTGGTCCAAAAGACAAAGTTTGGAAATTCGAAGCCACTTCCATTCAACTCATAAACTGTTCAACTCTGTATATGGTCCAACAAAGACAATGAATCATCAGTTACAATAGCAATAATATATAGAGAGAGAATAATAACAAGGAGAAGAATTTAGTGGAAATTTAAATTAAATTACCTGTCAAATTTTTGGTGGAAGAGGACAGGGAGCTCTATCTTATTACATGTAAGTGATTTGACTTTGTATTATCTCCAGGAAGGTCACCAAAATGCAACACGACAAACAAACAAAATGGATAGTAGTTGGGCTTACAAAAAGAAGTTCAGGAAGGTCACCAAAATGCAACACGACAAACAAACAAAATGGATAGTAGTTGGGCTTACAAAAAGAAGTTCAAACTTTAGTGTAGTTTGGACTCTTTTAAATGGGCTCATAATTCAGTAAAATTACCTAACTAAACAAACCGAACAACAACAACAACAACAAATCCAGTAGATTCTCACATGGGGTCTGGAGAGGATAGAGTATACGCAGATCATACCACTACCTCTAACGAAGTAGAGAGGCTGTTTTCGATAAACCCCGGCTCAAGACAAAGGACAGTATATAAAAACATCAAAAGCATGGAACACGATAAAAAATATAGATACGACATCCACAAAAATATGCAACACTGCCAAACAAAAGACATCCAAGCCCTCCTACCTACTTACCACGACTCATTCACCCACCTTAACCCTCTATCCTAATGTTTTTCCTCCATTCCTTTCTATTCAGGGTCATGTCCTCAGTCAACTATAACTGCTCTATGTCACATCTAATCACTTCCCTCCAGTATTTCTTAGGTCTACTCCTACCCCACTTGAAACCATCCAAGGCCAACCTCTCACACCTACGAACCGGGGCATCTGCGGCCCTCCTCATCACACGGCCAAACCATCTCAACCTCACTTTCCACATTTTATCCTCTACCGACACCACTCCCACCTTCTCCTGAATAATTTCAGAGGAAATTACATAGCGTTTCTCAAAGTGTTCGATTTTAATTTTTTTTTTACTTAAATCTAATATTTATAAACACGTGATTTTTTATCTTCTCCAAGCTTTAATCTATTTTTGATATTAAGTATTTATTTATGTCAAAATATTATCTTTAAGTTAAAGATTTTAACTCTTATTTCATTTTTAGTAGGTTTCTTTGAAAATTGTGAAAAAGATTTTCTTTTAAAGATAAGAGTTGAATTTTAGGAAATGTTTTATTTTTATTTTTAAATAATAAAAATATTCTCAAAAAATATATTTTATTTTGGTTTAAATTTTTAATAAAATCAACAATAACAACAATATACCCAGTGTATTCCTACATAGTAGGGTTTGAGGAGGGTAGAGTGTACGTAAACCATATCACTACCTCAGGTGAAGTAGAGAGGTTATTTTCGATAGACCCTCGACTTAGGACCAGTAACAGTATAACAAACACAAAACATAAATGCATATAAACTAGTACAGTATACAAAATAAACTAACACCGCTAGCCACAAGATAATACTAAAAATTATCTATTCGAAACCAAAGACATCACTCAACACCATGAACAAGAAACTTCAGACACAAATAAAGAACACTCCCCTGTTGTTACCGACGTACTCTCACCCTCTAACTCTCTACCCTAATCCGCATCCTCCATACCTTCCTATCAAAGGCCATATCCTCTGTAAGCTGTAACTGCTCTATATCATCAGTGGCGGAGCCAGGATATTCACGAAGGGGGTTCATAAGTGAACATACGAACTAATCGAAGGGGGTTCAACATCTAATATATGTACATAAAAATTTTTTTACCATACATATATAGCATAATTTTTTGCTGAAGGGGGTTCGGATGAACCCCCTTGGCAAAGGGTAGATCCACCACTGCATATCATGCTTAATCACCTTTCTTCAATATTTCTTCAGCCTACCTCTACCCCGCCTAAAATCATTCATAGCAGTGTCTCACACCTCCGCAATAGAGAATCAAATCCCCTCCTCATCACGTGGTCGAACCAACGTAACCTCACTTCTCGCATTTTATCCTCCGCAGAAGCCACTCCCTCCTTCTCCCGATTAATCTCATTCTTCACCCTATCTTTCCTGGTATGGCCACACATCCATCTCAACATCCTCATCTATGCCACCTTCAACTTTTGAATGTGGGAGTTCTTAACTGGCCAACACTTCACTTCATACAACATAGTCGATTGGACTGTCACTCTATATAACTTACTTTTAAGCTTCGGGGGCACTTTTTTATCACATAAAACTTCTGAAATGAGCATCCAATTCAACCATCCTTCCCCAATACAATGCGTGACATCGTCATCAATCTCACTATTACCCTAAATCATAAACCCTAGATACTTGAAATTCTCCCTCTTCTTAATGGCCTGAGAGTCAAGCTTCATCACCACGTTAGCCTCCTACGACAAATCACTAAACTTACACTTCAAGTACTCCGTCTTGGTCCTGTTCAATCGAAATCCTTTAGACTCAAGGGTCTGTCTCCAAATCTCCAACTTATAATTAACTTCTCCCTTAGCCTCATCAATCAGTACCACTTCATCAGCAAGTAACATACACCAAGGCATTTTCTTTTGAATATGTCGCGTCAAAACATCTATCACCAAGGCAAATAAAAAGGGGCTAAGAGTTGATCCCTGGTGCAACCCTATCAAAATCAGAAAGTTCTCCAAATCACCACCTACAGTCCTCACCCGAGTCTTCGCACCATCATACATGTCCTGAATCTACCTAGTGTATGCCACGGGCACCCCTCTAGCCTCCAAGCACCTTCACAGAATCTCTTTAGAAACTCGTCATATGCCTTCTCAAGATCCATAAACACCATGTGCAAGTTTTTTCCTCTCTCCCGAAACTGTTCCACTAATCTCCTCACAAGGTGAATGGCCACAGTAGTCGAACGACCTAGTATGAAACCGAACTGATTCTCAGAGCAAGTCACAATCCTTCTTAGCCTCAACTATACCACCCTTTCCCAAACCTTCATAGTATGACTCAGTAACTTAATACCTTTATAGTTGTTGCAACTCTGAATATTTATCTTGTTCTTATATAATGGAATCATCGTACTTCACCTCCATGCTTCAGGCATCTTCGCCGCCCTAAAAATGATATTAAATAACCTTGTCATCCAATCTAAACCTGCCCTGCCAGTGCTCTTCCAAAAATCCGCTAGAATCTCGCTTGGCCCCATCGTCCTACCCTGATACATCCTGAGAATAGCCCCCTTGACCTCCTCAAACTTGATACACCTACAATAACCATAATTGCGACACTCTTTAGATTTCTCCAAGTCCTCCAATATGAAACTGTTGTCCCTCTCATCATTCAAAAGTTAATGAAAATAGGATTGCCACTTCTTCCTAATGAGGGCATCCTCAACCAACACTATACCATCCTCTCCCTTGATGCACTTTACTTGGTCAAGGTCACGAGCCCTTCGCTCCCTAGCTTTGGAAAGCTATACAACTTTTTATCCCCGTCTTTCTCCTCTAAAGCCGCATACAAACTCTCAAAAGTTGTTGTCTTAGCCGTCGTAACCGCTAACTTCGATTCTCTTCTAGCTACCTTATACTCTTTCTTATTCGTCTGCCTTGCTCTCAACCAACTTAGCATAAGCCACATTCTTAGACCCCACCTTTCTCTTAACCTCTTCGTTCCACCACTAGTCCCTTCGATGCTTGCCAGATCGACCTCTCGAGATACCCAACACCTATCTAGCGGTCTCCCTAATGCAACTGGCAGTCGTCTCACACATACTATCTACATCTCCTCAACTCTCCCAAGCCCCCATACTCTTCAACTTCTCACCCATCTCCATAGCACTAGCCAACGTCAAACTACCCGACTTAATCTTGGGCCGAGCCTTCACACTCCTCTTCTTTCTGCCCTTATTGATTACCAAGTCCATCACCAACAACCTATATTTAGTCAAAACATTCTCGCTAGGTATGACTTTACAGTTTTTACATAGTGCTCTATCACTCTTCCTAAGGAGCAAAAATTTTTAATAAAATAAGCTAGTAATTTTATTATTCTCTTAAATATATTTTATTTTAGACTAGTTTGAAACTTTTATTATATTTTCTTAGTATAGAAATCAATTAGACAATATTTTTATCATTACTAAATTTTATCAAAAAATAATAAAAAAAGGATCTTATCCTAATAAACTGCCCATTTTCACATCCCCTCAACCTCTCTCACATCCCTATCTTAGAAAACTCCCTCAACTTTCCAACACTCACCACATTATATAACAACACACACGCAGAATAAGGGGAACAGATGTAAGATTGAAAAAGGGAAAAAGAAGAAAACGGAGAGAGAAGAAAACATAGGGTTAGAAACAAAAATGAGAAAAGAATTGAGAAAACTAAGATAAGAAAATAAGAAGAACAAAAAGAGTGAAAGAGAGAAAGTGAAACAAAGTAAGAAGGAGAAACCCACACAACACAAAAAGAAAAAAATTTGGGGTTTTCGTTGAGTTTCCGATAATAGTATTCTTGCTTCTATACTCGATTTATTTCATCATACAGGTTCTTATCTAACCCAATATCATTACTTTTGTAAGTTTTATTGAGGATCAAAGCAATTACTTTTGTAAGTTTTATTGAGGATCAAAGCATGAATAACGTTGTTTATATGATTTCATGTATTATGTAGTGGTTTGAAAATTTATATGCATGCATGCATGTTTTTTTTTGTCAAGTTGATATTTTTTTGCCAGATGTGTATGTATTCTTATCTTTCATGGATGTGTACAGGAATCTCCATGCATGCAAAAATTTAAAAAAAAATGCACACACATGCACATGTTTATTACACTAAACATTCCTATAAAATTATCATACAGAGAACGCGGAACAGAGAAAGATTTAAAAAAATAAGAGAGGAAGGTTAGAAAACTGAGAGCAAAAACAGAAGTAGAAAAAACTAAAAAGCAAGAAACACAGACACAAATATAAAAAAAAAAGTGGAGAAAAAAAATAATATCTTCTTTTAAAAAACAAAAAAAAATTATATACACAACAAACTAGAAGCATTTTTGAAGATTGTGGTATAGAGTTTGAGTGTTACGTTCTTAGTTCAAGTTTTCGTCGAATTATTACGTAGGCTCCTATTTGGATTTTTTTAATTAATTTTATTGTGAATTAAGGTATGAATAAAATTATGTGAGCGTTTTCATGTATCATGTAGTACGTAGAGTTAACTATTTACACGATGCTATTGTGAGTTGTGTATTTTATTTATTCATTTCGAAATTTGGGAGTTGATTAAGATGATTATTGATAAAAAAAATAGGACCGATGAATATCCTTTATCTTTTTAATTTAGTTGGATCATTTATGAGTATTATTAATTTGACTTATTTTTTAATACTATTTTGTGTATTTATATCACTGTTAATTTAATTAATGTACTAGTAATGGTGTTTAATTAAAAATAGGAGGTTAAAAATGGAATAAGGCTACTGTATCATCTTAGACTATAAATGAAAGTCGACTATTGTGTTTTGGATTTTAGATTAATCAAGTGAAAAAACATTAGCAGCAAATCTTTCTTAATTAAAATTTCTTTTCCATTCTAGTTTTTGTATTTAATGTTTTTGTAGTATTTTTTTATATATGCGAAAGTTTGGCTTAAATATTGTAATTACATTTTACTTGTTTATCAAGTAAAATAAATCATGCAAATATATTAGAAAAGAAATTTGACTTATAATAATATGTAGTGTCAAATAGTCTGAAAATGAGACAGATGGATTGTACCAATTTATTCAAAACTCATGGCAATAATGAAAGGAAAAGAATGGGAAAACCCGTTTGTAAGGAAGTGAACTTGTAAAGGAATGAGCTAGGTTATTAACCTCAAGAAAATTAAGGTTTAACCTACAAGTGAAACTTAATGATGAAGTTGTTAAGCCCTGCTATCGATTATTTATTATAATAAAATTAACATACAATTTGAAGCCGATCTAATTGGGTTGGGTGGATTCTAAACATGGTAGAAGATTATTTAGACTTTGAAAAAATGGGAGTGATCCATAAATGCCTCAAAGGCGTGAGTAATATATCAAAACTTGTGGTCAAGTTGGAAAGTACTACTACCGATAAGCCACACATTAACATAATAAGACAGTTTTAATAAATTTAAAATAAATAAAAAAGGGATATAAGTAATTTTAGGCTAATAAATATTTTATATCCAAAGACTAATTTAAGCTAGACATAAGTCATCAAAGCGATCGTGCTAGAATCATGGGACTCTAGGGGTGCCTCATACCTTTTTCTCGGTCAACAGAATCCTTATCCGGTCTTCTGTTTTTGCAGACCAATAAAGAGTAATTTCCTTTTAACTAGGAATTCAAAAAGGTAACTTGAAACATCATAACTTAATTTCAAGTAGAGACTCTGTAAATAAACTAATCTTTATTCAAAACCGTCACATTAAATGAAAAAATCCTGCGACCCTCGGCGAAAAGGAGATGTGACAATATTTGCTAAAAAGGTAAAATTTCTGGTTAATTTATGTAGGTTCATTATTTTGAACGACGTAATTATTAAATATTACATTTTCGATTGCAATAATATACTCCCTTAATTTCAATTTGTTTGGCCTATTTTGACTTGACATGGAGTAAAGGTGTCAAACGGGCCGGGTCGGGCCAACCCAAAACCGGCCCTTCCATTTTAACCGGGTTGAGGGCCGGTTTTGACGTTAGCCAGCCCGGCCCGGCCCGGGCCAAACAGTAAAAAAATTAAAACCCACCCTAACCCGGCCCACTTAACCCAACCAGGTCAAACCCACTAAAACCTGGTCAAACCCGGTTAAAAGTTGGTCAAACCCGTTTAAAAAATAAATAAAAAATTCAATATACACTATATACACTCCAATATACAATATATATTTTTAAAAAAATATATAAACAATTACACATATATACGTACCATTCAATATATAATTATATATGCTATACGTACTACTTTAAATAAAACATATGCTATAATAGTATAATATATATATATACACTACAATATATATATATAAATATATATATATATATATATATATATATATATATATATATATATA